>NC_092340.1:28844444-29150648 GCF_046630445.1 Rutidosis leptorrhynchoides
ATAAAAGATAGACAGAAGAAAACTAATTCTAAATTTATATTTTAATTTACACTTTTAAATAAAATGGCAACCAATATTATATCTTATGATTGAATGTGGATTTTTTAATATGCATTTTAAGTGTTTGATGCAATGTTCAGCTGACGAGTTTTTTAGTCGGACTCTGTGGTTTCACTGGTCATTAAACTAAATGACTTTAGCATTTACGTTCACTAAATACCTAAAACATATCGTTAAACTGTTTCGTTTAAACAAACCCATGATTTTAAGGGTCATTTCACTAGTATATACATATACGTCGTTTTACGAACGACTTATTTATAATCTATGTAATAATCATTCGATATTTTTGATAAGTCACGTTTTATTTGCCCCCTAAAAAAAAAAAAAAAAAAAAAAAAACTTCGCCATTGCCTACGAATAATACATATAACCTTAATTTGATGTGCAATCGCTCTTAATTTTCTTTGGACATCATCATCGATCATGTTCATCCAATATCTTTATATTTAATCAACTAATTTCTTTTTCATATGAACTGTTATGGATCTGACATAATTGGTTCGTAATTAAATTCGTATAATAGTAATACTAAAGAATATAAATACTTGATTTTAATTTTAATTTGATTTTAATTTTAATGTATGTGAAATACGGAGTATATGCCAGTAAAGTCTTTGAAACTCTATATGGGTTATGAGTTTAGAATTTAGAGTTTACCGTTTTAGAGTTTAATGTTTAGGGTTTAGGATTTTAAGTTTAGAGTTTAAAGTTTAAAGTTATTTTGGGTAAGCAAGTAAACCCCCTTATGAACTGTTACATAATATAAACCCATGATTGTTATTGATTACATCGGTCAGTATTTATAGATTACATTACACCCTAATAAACCCTAATCTCACAAACGGGTCGGGCTAATACCAATAAGCCTATGCTAATATATTGTCTAACACTCCCGCGCAGTCCGAGCAGCGAAATCGCGAAAGCTCGAGACTGGAAGAAAACACTAATAAAACAAATAAAAGTAACTTTTTCTCTCTCTCTTATTTGGCGCATTAAATAGATTGATATTCGTCTATAGAGTTGCAGATTTCTTGATGGCTTCTCCTTTTCCGTAGCGTTTATTTTTCTTTTACGTTGTGGCTTGATGTGCCTAAAGATCAAGTACCGCTTTGATATGCTATTTTTGTCGACGATAACACTATTCTTCAACGCTGCAAAAGAAAGTTTTTTATATTCCTTTTTTTCTTTTATATATTCCTCTTTTTTTTTGGGGGGGGGGGGGGGGGGGGTTGGAATCTAATCAAGCTAGATGGCTCATTCTCACGCCGATTATGAATAGTGAAGAAAAAAAAAATTAAAATAAAATAAACAAAAATGATAGCGGCTGGTTACTAGACAAAAATTGAAATTAAAATTAAACACATAAAACAAAAAGACATAAACATTAAAATCAAGTCTACATTATCGCATGAGATTGTTATTGGCGTGACGGTGGTGGATGATTGGTTGGTAAAACAAATGCTTGATGGTAGTACCGAGATTTGTGAAATGAACACATGGTGGATTGAAAGTTTGACGAGATAACTTTTTATGTTTTTATTGGTTGATGGTGGTAGGCCGATTACAAGAGGTAGGCGACGGCCGATAGTGGTATTTTTTTAGAACATAGATAGATAACCTAGAGAACTAGGTTAAGAAGGAAGTGAAGAAGAGATGAAATTTTGACGGGCGGTATAGAGGCAGATCAGACCTAAGCTCTGATACCATGTTATAGAATATAAACTCATGATTATCATTGATTACATCGATCAATATTTATAGATTACATTACACCATAGTAAACCCTAATCCCACAAACGGGCTGGCCGGGCTAATACTAATAAGCATATGCTAATATATTGTCTAACATGAACAAGTACATTGGTTTCTCCATAGAGAGTAAAACCTCAAGTAATCAAGTCACTCGAGCGCGATACCTAGTATTAGGTGATTAGCTAATAATTATTTTCAAAACCTCCTTAATTACCGTTAGATTAGAAAATTACATTCTAATACCCTTTGATCTAAAGGTCCTTAATCATTCACTTAAAATATTAGCTAATAAATCAATTTTACATAATTCCATTCCTAAAATACCCCTCTAATACACGGGGAGAAAATTAACGAAGAAGGGTTTATTAAGCGTTGCATTCATTCACCGCACTCAAAAAAACCAAAACCCTAATAGATGAAGTGCATTCATAACGTGTTTGATTTCATCTTCGGTTAATGTTCTCGATTTTTCAATTAATCGTAACTGCAACAGCAGCAGTCTCATTCTCCACTTCTTTTGACACCACAAAATCCAGTTATGCTATCTCAGATTCGTTTCAGGTTCGTTGAACTGTTATATGTGTTTTATGCATGTATTGGATATGTAATTACATTTTTTGTTGTTGTGTGTGAGTGTTTGCGATTGTGATTTACCAGTGGTTTATAGTTAGGTACTTAGGGTTTTGATTTTAGAAATCGAGTTCTGATTCTGTCACTTCTCATGCGATTTGGTGAATTGCAGTTGAATTTTTGATGATTCGTATGTATAATGGTTGAATTTTCGAAAAGGAAATCGAGTTTTGTTATATACAGAAAATTGAAATTAACACAACACTGTTGTTTTTAGAGATGAATCAGATTATTTTATCAACTTGGTTTCGGTTTGTAATAGGACATCAGGTATTTTTAATCAATTTGATTTCTATTTAAAACAAATGTATCATGGATGTTTATTAACGACTACAACAAATTTTTATACTGAACTTATGACTGAATTCATATTGTTTGACAAGGTAGCTATGGTTTGGAGGTGACCTTATCCGATTGTCATTTGTTCATGTAATGGCACATGAATAGGAACTCAATGTTGAATTTATATGAATTTCAAATTTTTAAGTATGTGATTATTCATCTCTAAAAAGTGGTTTGGTTTTGTTTATTGATATTTATTCAAGTACGATGAATACTTGAATAGTGATGTAACTTTTAAGTGCTAATATTTTCAATTTAAGTGTCATTTAGGCTAGCAGAGGAGTAGGACTTGCTGCACACATTGCTGGCTTGCTGCACGCTTTTGATGCTGGTAATATTTTTTTTTCTCATGTCAATTGTCTTCGTCATAACGATTTTTGTTGACTCATAAATTTGTATCAGTTGTAACTTACCACGTGGTGAACCCTAAATCAGCTATCCATTCTAGAAAACCTTTTATTCTACTAAATGGCTATCGTTAATCAGTCAATCACTAAATAAAGTAATAATGATTTTTGTGGCCTAAAAAGATCAAATACAAATACAAATACAAATACAAATACAAATACAAATACAAATACAAATACAAATACAAATACAAATACAAATACAAATACAAATACAAATACAAATACAAATACAAATACAAATACAAATACAAATACAAATACAAATACAAATACAAATACAAATACAAATACAAATACAAATACAAATACAATTACAATTACAAATACAAATACAAATACAATTACAAATACAAATACAAATACAAATACAAATACAAATACAAATACAAATACAAATACAAATACAAATACAAATACAAATACAAATACAAATACAAATACAAATACTGTAATGACCCGGACTTTTTCGATCAATTTATACTTATAAGATTAATATTTACCTAAATTAAACCTTACCAACATGATAAGCAATCCAAATTGTTGAGATTTATGTTTTTGAAATGAGTTTTACACAACGTTTGACCGTCTAGTTTGACCGATGATATCACGAACTATATAATATATGATAATTATACGTTTGTGTATATATATGTATATATACATATTTAACATGATCTAAGGATGTTTTAATATCTTATTTTGTATTAATAACAATAAGTTATAAGTATATTTTGAAACTACTAACTTAAGTTTTCAAAACGATAACCATACGTAACGTTATTTGACATAAATACTTATAACCTATAATGTTTATACATATATCGTATATGTAATGTATTTAATCACTTTTTAAGGACTTAAATACATAAAATAATATAAGTATATTCACAAAAGATAGCTATATTTGAATTCTCATTCCATTTTTCACAAAATTTCTATACGTATATCTAGAGTACATGTACTCGTATCATACCTAGCTTCTATACGTATTTACTATTGGTATATACACATCAAATCACCACCAACCAGCCCTTGTTCATGCCTTATGTATAAGGTAACTCTCTTGTTCATGCCTTATGTATAAGGTAACTACTTTTGATGTTTAGTATGACTAATTACATAAAAATACAACATGAAATTTTGTCCATGTTTTTCCATTAATCATGTTTTTATGGCCTTAAATACATCTTTCATTTTCAAATTTTATTACCTCATTTCTTTAACCAAAAACACACTCTTAAAAAACTCCATAACCATTCAGCTAAAATCCATGAAGATCTAGCCATAAAAACATCACTTAATCACCATAAGAAAACTCTTACAAAAACACTTCAAGAATCCTTCCAAGAACACAAGTTTACTTCCAATCTTTCATCCAATTCCATCACCCTTTTGGTTCTAGGTCTTTACTCCTCTTTTACATCAATCTTGTCCAAGTAACTTGAGGTAGTAACTATGTTCATAACCTTATTCGATTCATATATGTATAGCTATCTTATTTTATGGTATAAAATTTTAACAACAAGAACATAGTTTGAATGTTTTCAAACTTGTTTGCAAACTAAATAGATCCTTCTAACTTAACTTTTAAAATACTTCAAGACCTGTAATATATCATAAATATATTCTAATTTAACAAGGTATAACTTGGTTTTTCAAAGAACACCTTAAAAACTGTTTTTACGACGTCGGAGTGCAACCGGGGGCTGTTTTGGGTTGGATAATTAAAAACTATCTTGAACCTTGAATTGGAGGTTTATTTTCTGGAAAAATGATATTTACTATGAATATGATAACACATAAAAATTTCATGATTTAACTCAAAGTATAAGTATTTTTAGAAAAATAATCATTTAAGGTTGTTTACATGATGGAAAATGATTAACTTCATAAGTTTCACCAAAGTTTGACCTATGACCTGTGATTTCGAATACAAACTAAGGTATTTACAGTTCATATTCTTAAAGAAGGACTCGATCCAAGGAAGTGGCAAGTTGAACCAACGAAAACGGAGTTGTAACGAAGAAACTATGACCAAAACAAAATCGGATATCCAAGACTAGTTTAGCCACGAAAATAATTGGAGAAAATTAAAAAAATCACATCTTTCTAAAATAACATGATATTTTATATATGTGTACTCATAATTTAATTTTATATGGTTCAGGATCACCCGTAAAAAATACGAGAAGATTAATCATAAGATCCCATGATTGTACGCAACACGTCATTTGACAACACCGGTACTTTATGTACGCAACACGTCATTTGACAACACCGGTACCGTGGGTCAAGATTAATCTCGACCAATACATATACGATGGGGGTTTTATTTATTTCATTGGGGGTTTATTAAACACCTAAAAATGAACCATTAAAATTGAATTACTAACATCGGACTGCTAACTACGGACTAAGGAATTATTAAAAGTATTAAAAGTATTATAAGTATATATATGTGACGTTTGTTTAAAAAGAAAAGGTATTGATATATTATATATGGATAGGTTCGTGATATCAATCGGAGACCAAGTCAAAATTACATATCTTCAAGACGAAAGTGAGTATATAGTCCCACTTTTAAACTCTAAGTATTTCGGGATGAGAATACATGTATTTTATGTTTTACGTTATGGACACAAGTAACTGAAAAATATATTCTACGTTGAGTTGTACCACTGGCATACTTCCCTGTAGCTTGGTAACTATTATTTACAGCGGTATTGTAAACGCGAATCCTGTTGATAGATCTATCGGGCCTGACAACCCCAACCGGACTGGACGACCAGTATTCAACGGTTGCACAGTACTTCGTTTCGTAACTACACTTGGTACGGTGTAGTAAGATTTCATAATAAAGGGAATATGCGACGTGATTAAATGTTAAGTATGGTTACCAAGTGCTCAACCACTTAGAATATTCTTATTAAAATGTTTACATATGAAATCTTGTGGTCTATATTTATATCGCTGCCGGCATTAAACCTATATCTCACCAACTTTATGTTGACGTTTTAAACATGTCTATTCTCAGGTGATAACTAAAAGCTTCCGCTGCAACATGTTGAATTTAAGCAGGATCTTGCGTACTCATATTTGTGTCAAAAATAAAACTGCATATCCGAGGATTTGTATTGTAAAATATGCTAGAAATCGTGTTGTTATCATCATTTGTAAAGTTTGTAAGTCTAAGATTATCGCTAAACGATAATCATCTTTATTTTGTCTAAAGCTTGTATCAAAATAAGAATTATGGTTTGTAATGTAAAATATATGCAGTTGTTCTTTTAAAAATGTCGCATATAGAGGTCAATACCTCGCAATGAAATCATACGTTATCTAACACGTTCTTATGGTTAAGGACGGGTTATGACATGTGGTATCAGAGCGGTGGTCTTAGCGAACCAGGTTTGCATTAGTGTGTCTAACTGATAAGTCGTTAGGATACATTAGTAAGTCTGGACTTTGACCGGATCTGATTTAACAACCATTGCTTATCATTGTTGGTTAAAATTTATATGTAAATATTATGTAGTACTAATGGGTTAGTTGTTGTGTGATAGATGTCGGGCTCAAAACTTATTATCACATTCAGCGACTCCGAATCAGAATCTTCAGATGGTGTTTCAGTCATTAACCTATCCGATGACGAAAATAATATCTTTGGGGAAGACTCACAAATTCCGGATGAACCAACAATAAAGAACCCGGAAAGTGAACCCGAGGAGGAAAGTGAACCCGAGGAGGAAAGTGAACCAGAGGAGGAAAGTGAACCCGAGGAAGAAATACAAGAAATTACGAAAGACAAGTTCGAACTAGGAAAGAAACGAAAGGCTAATGAATTAGAAAATTCAAATCCTGAGTTTAGTAAGGATGATGTGGCACCAACTCCACTAGACACTACCACCCCTATTCCCGCTATTCCTATTCGTTCTATCCCGGCATCCAGTTCTTCAGCCCCACCGTCAAAATATAGGCAGACAGCTAGGATAAGCGTTAGGCCATTCCTTGAACCTAAACGTCCTAGAAAATAGACCAAACGATGCACTGCCGTATTAAACCATGGGATCATATAATGTTTTGTATAATATTATTAGTGTGGTGTGCTTAATATTCGATGTAAGATAAGCATATGTAAAATAGTGAAGTATGAAATGCAATAATTTTCCATGGTTAAGTATTATTTAGATTGTAGTAATTGGTTCTGTACTAAGCTATTAAGTATGAACATTAACGGGTAGGTACTACCCTAGATATAATTATAAAATGCTAATAAGAAGAAAAGGCTTTTATAATAATACCTGGTTCATATTATTAACAAGCTATAATGTACTATAAATACACACTACATCTATAATATTCCATGTGAATAATTATTTTCTTTCATTAGGAAATGGCGCGATTGAATCGAATGACGGAACAAGAAGTCGAGGAATTCATCAACCAGCGAGTGAACGACAGAATATTATGGGTCGAAGCTGCAAGAGCTGCTGCAGTTAACCCAAATCCTCGTGTAGGATGTACCTACAAGACTTTTCAAGCTTGCAAGCCCTCATCATTCAGTGGAACGGAAGGACCGATCGGTTTAACCCGGTGGATAGAAAAGATGGAGACTGTGTTTAAAATCAGTGGTTGTGTTGAAAAGGACATGACCAAGTATGCATCGTGCACTTTACAAGATAGTGCACTCACGTGGTGGAAAAATTTTGTGAAGGCTGTAGGAGGAGATGTAGCTTATGATACTCCATGGGAAGAATTCAAAACAATGTTAATCAACGAATATTGTCCAAGGAACGAGGTTAGGAAGTTGGAAGATGAATTACGAAGTCTGAAGGTTATTGGTACTGAAATCACCAACTACAATCAGCGATTCATGGAATTAGTTTTGCTATGTCCTGAATTGGTTCCAACCGAGGAACGGAAGATTGAAATGTACAAAGATGGTTTGCCCAAAAAGGTCAAGGCAAACGTTACAGCATCGAAACCTAAGACAATTCATGAAGCTATAACCATGGCAAACGAGCTAATGGATCAGGTCATCTTGGATAAGAAATCATCCAATACTGATGTGAAGGTATTGGGTAACAAAAGAAAGTGGAATGGAAATTATGATCGAGGTAACCAACAACAATCTTTTAAGAAACAAGAAACCACGAAAGGTGCGGGTAGTGGTTCAGGTTTTGGTTACAAAGGACAAAGTCCTTTATGCAACCGATGCCACAAACATCATTTTGGTTACTGTAGTGTGGTATGCAACAAGTGTAATCGACAGGGTCATCTTGCTGAAGATTGTAGGGCTCTCGTTACAAATACAAATGGTACCAAGACTCCTGCCACCAATGCAAATAGAACTGCTTTGGCTACCGTTACTTGTTTTGGGTGTGGAAAACAAGGTCACTATAAGAGCCAGTGCCCGAATCCAGAGAAGAATGTCGGACCTGCACGTGGGAGAGCATTTATTATTAATGCTAGAGAGGCACGTGAAGACCCGGAGCTTGTTACGGGTACGTTTACCATTAATAACTTATCAGCGTCTATTATATTTGATACTGGTGCCGATAGAAGTTACGTGTGTAGAAATTTTTACACTAAATTGAATTGTTCATCATTACCTCTAGATGCTAAGTACATGATTGAGTTAGCTAATGGTAAACTAATTAAAGCCGATAAAATTTGTCGTGATTGTGAAATAAATTTAGCCGGAGAAACGTTTAAAATTGACTTAATACCCGTAGAATTAGGAAGTTTTGATGTAATAGTCGGCATGGACTGGATGTCCAAAGTAGGAGCTGAAGTTGTGTGTGCCAAGAAGGCAATTCGCATTCCTAGTAAGGATAAAATGCCGGTGATGATTTATGGAGAGAAGGGTAATTCAAAGCTAAAACTCATTAGCTGTTTGAAAGCCAAGAAGTGTTTAGAAAAGGGATGTTATGCTATTCTAGCACATGTTAATAAAGTCGAAAAGAAAGAAAAAGAGAAGTGCATCAACGATGTGCCTGTGGCAAGAGATTTTCCTGAAGTTTTTCCGGAAGAGTTGCCGGGATTACCTCCATTTAGATCTGTAGAATTTCAAATAGATTTAGTACCAGGAGCTGCACCAGTGGCTCGTGCTCCATATAGACTTGCACCGTCCGAATTAAAAGAACTTCAAAGTCAGTTAAAAGAATTACTAGACCGTGGATTCATACGACCAAGCACTTCACCGTGGGGAGCTCCAATTTTGTTTGTTAAGAAGAAAGATGGATCTTTTAGGATGTGTATAGATTATCGTGAATTAAATAAGTTAACTATCAAGAATCGGTATCCACTACCGAGAATTGATGACTTATTTGATCAACTGCAAGGATCATGTGTTTATTCGAAAATCGACCTAAGATCGGGTTATCATCAATTACGTGTCAAAGAAGAGGACATTCCGAAAACTGCTTTTCGGACACGTTATGGTCATTACGAATTTTTGGTCATGCCGTTTGGATTGACGAATGCGCTAGCTGTATTCATGGACCTCATGAATCGAGTTTGTAGTCAATATTTAGATAAGTTTGTTATCGTTTTCATTGATGATATTCTTATCTATTCCAAGAGTGAGCAAGAGCATGAACAGCATTTAAGGTTGATATTAGAGTTGTTGAGAAAAGAACAGCTATATGCTAAATTTTCTAAATGTGCTTTCTGGTTGAAAGAAGTGCAATTTCTTGGCCACGTTGTTAGTAGCAAAGGAATTCAGGTTGATCCAGCAAAAATTGAAGCCATTGAAAAATGGGAGACTCCTAAGACACCAACGCAGATACGCCAATTTTTGGGTTTAGCCGGTTATTATAGAAGGTTTATTCAAGATTTTTCCCGAATAGCTAAGCCGTTGACAGCGTTAACGCAAAAAGGGAAGAAATATGAATGGACCTCTGAGCAGGAGAGTGCATTTCAATTACTGAAGAAGAAGTTAACTACGGCGCCTATTTTATCGTTACCAGAAGGGAACGATGATTTTGAAATATATTGTGACGCTTCGCGACAAGGTTTTGGTTGTGTTCTTATGCAACGAAAGAAAGTTATTGCATACGCATCCCGACAATTGAAGATTCACGAGCGGAATTATACGACTCATGATCTAGAACTGGGAGCAGTCGTGTTTGCATTGAAGATATGGAGACACTACTTGTATGGGGTTAAATGCACTGTGTTTACTGATCATAAAAGCCTTCAACATATTTTTGATCAGAAACAGCTGAACATGAGGCAACGTAGGTGGGTCGAGTTAATAAACGACTATGATTGTGAAATTCGTTATCATCCCGGGAAAGCGAATGTGGTGGCTGACGCATTAAGCAGAAAGGAACGAGAACCAATTCGAGTACGAGCGATGAACATAAAAATTCGCATGAATCTCAACTCACAAATCAAAGAAGTTCAACGAGAAGCACTTACTAAAGAAAACATAAGAAATGAAATAATGAAGAAGTATGAGAAGCAACTCGTTATACGGGAAGATGGAATTCGATATTTTGCAAATCGTATTTGGGTACCGAAGTTGGGTGGATTAAGGAAGTTGATATTGAACGAGGCACATAAGACAAGATACTCGATACATCCTGGAGTTGGAAAGATGTACCAAGATCTTAAGACACGTTATTGGTGGCCTAATTTGAAGACAGACGTTGCAACATATGTTGGGGAATGTTTAACTTGTTCCAAAGTCAAAGCAGAACACCAGAAGCCGTCAGGATTACTTCAACAACCAGAAATCCCAGAATGGAAATGGGACGGTATTACCATGGATTTCATCACGAAGTTACCAAAGACTGCCTGGGGATACGACACCATTTGGGTAATTGTTGATCGTCTTACCAAATCTGCACATTTCTTGCCTATAAAGGAAACAGATAGAATGGAGAAATTATTACGATTATATATAAAGGAAATAGTTTCAAGGCATGGAATACCTATTTCCATTATATCTGATCGTGATAGTAGATTTACCTCAAAGTTCTGGCAATCACTACAGGAGGCACTAGGAACTCGTTTGGATATGAGTACTGCATATCATCCGCAAACCGACTGGCAGAGTGAAAGAACAATTCAGACTCTTGAAGACATGCTCAGGGCATGTGTGATCGATTTTGGAAACGGATGGGATAAATATCTACCATTAGCAGAATTCTCGTATAATAATAGTTATCATGCGAGCATTAAAGCTGCGCCATTCGAAGCATTATACGGAAGGAAGTGTAGATCTCCTATTTGTTGGAATGAAGTAGGAGATCGACAATTAACTGGTCCCGAGATCATACACGAAACGACTGAGAAGATAGTACAAATCAAGGAGAGATTGAAAACAGCCCGTAGTCGCCAAAAGAGCTACGCCGATGTCCGAAGGAAACCATTAGAGTTTCAGATCAGTGACATGGTTATGCTAAAGGTGTCACCTTGGAAAGGTGTAATACGTTTCGGTAAAAGAGGTAAACTGAACCCAAGATATGTAGGCCCGTTCAAGATCATCGAACGCATTGGACCGGTAGCTTATCGACTCGAGTTACCGCAACAACTCGCCGGAGTACATAATACATTTCACGTCTCAAACCTTAAAAAGTGTCTTGCAAAGGAAGACCTCACCATTCCTTTTGAAGAAATTCAAGTTGACGAGAAACTACAATTCATAGAAGAACCAATCGAGATCATGGACCGTGAAGTTAAACGGCTCAAGCAGAGCAACATACCGATTGTTAAAGTTCGTTGGAATGCACGAAGAGGTCCCGAGTTTACTTGGGAGCGAGAGGATCAAATGAAACAAAAATACCCGCATTTGTTTCCCGATGACGCAAAATAGGTACGATTTTAAAATTTCGGGACGAAATTTATTTAACGGGTAGGTACTGTAATGACCCGGACTTTTTCAATCAATTTATACTTATAAGATTAATATTTACCTAAATTAAACCTTACCAACATGATAAGCAATCCAAATTGTTGAGATTTATGTTTTTGAAATGAGTTTTACACAACGTTTGACCGTCTAGTTTGACCGATGATATCACGAACTATATAATATATGATAATTATACGTTTGTGTATATATATGTATATATACATATTTAACATGATCTAAGGATGTTTTAATATCTTATTTTGTATTAATAACAATAAGTTATAAGTATATTTTGAAACTACTAACTTAAGTTTTCAAAACGATAACCATACGTAACGTTATTTGACATAAATACTTATAACCTATAATGTTTATACATATATCGTATATGTAATGTATTTAATCACTTTTTAAGGACTTAAATACATAAAACAATATAAGTATATTCACAAAAGATAGCTATATTTGAATTCTCATTCCATTTTTCACAAAATTTCTATACGTATATCTAGAGTACATGTACTCGTATCATACCTAGCTTCTATACGTATTTACTATTGGTATATACACATCAAATCACCACCAACCAGCCCTTGTTCATGCCTTATGTATAAGGTAACTCTCTTTTTCATGCCTTATGTATAAGGTAACTACTTTTGATGTTTAGTATGACTAATTACATAAAAATACAACATGAAATTTTGTCCATGTTTTTCCATTAATCATGTTTTTATGGCCTTAAATACATCTTCCATTTTCAAATTTTATTACCTCATTTCTTTAACCAAAAACACACTCTTAAGAAACTCCATAACCATTCAGCTAAAATCCATGAAGATCTAGCCATAAAAACATCACTTAATCACCATAAGAAAACTCTTACAAAAACACTTCAAGAATCCTTCCAAGAACACAAGTTTACTTCCAATCTTTCATCCAATTCCATCACCCTTTTGGTTCTAGGTCTTTACTCCTCTTTTACAGCAATCTTGTCCAAGTAACTTGAGGTAGTAACTATGTTCATAACCTTATTCGATTCATATATGTATAGCTATCTTATTTTATGGTATAAAATTTTAACAACAAGAACATAGTTTGAATGTTTTCAAACTTGTTTGCAAACTAAATAGATCCTTCTAACTTAACTTTTAAAATACTTCAAGACCTGTAATATATCATAAATATATTCTAATTTAACAAGGTATAACTTGGTTTTTCAAAGAACACCTTAAAAACTGTTTTTACGACGTCGGAGTGCAACCGGGGGCTGTTTTGGGTTGGATAATTAAAAACTATCTTGAACCTTGAATTGGAGGTTTATTTTCTGGAAAAATGATATTTACTATGAATATGATAACACATAAAAATTTCCTGATTTAACTCAAAGTATAAGTATTTTTAGAAAAATAATCATTTAAGGTTGTTTACATGATGGAAAATGATTAACTTCATAAGTTTCACCAAAGTTTGACCTATGACCTGTGATTTCGAATACAAACTAAGGTATTTACAGTTCATATTCTTAAAGAAGGACTCGATCCAAGGAAGTGGCAAGTTGAACCAACGAAAACGGAGTTGTAACGAAGAAACTATGACCAAAACAAAATCGGATATCCAAGACTAGTTTAGCCACGAAAATAATTGGAGAAAATTAAAAAAATCACATCTTTCTAAAATAACATGATATTTTATATATGTGTACTCATAATTTAATTTTATATGGTTCAGGATCACCCGTAAACAATACGAGAAGATTAATCATAAGATCCCATGATTGTACGCAACACGTCATTTGACAACACCGGTACTTTATGTACGCAACACGTCATTTGACAACACCGGTACCGTGGGTCAAGATTAATCTCGACCAATACATATACGATGGGGGTTTTATTTATTTCATTGGGGGTTTATTAAACACCTAAAAATGAACCATTAAAATTAAATTACTAACATCGGACTGCTAACTACGGACTAAGGAATTATTAAAAGTATTAAAAGTATTATAAGTATATATATGTGACGTTTGTTTAAAAAGAAAAGGTATTGATATATTATATATGGATAGGTTCGTGATATCAATCGACGACCCGCCAAAATCGCTATTGACGCGGTACGTTATCTACTGTCCCACAGCGAGGTTTCGACCTCTATATGATACGTTTTGATAAAATATTGCTTTCATTTTTTATTTTTTTTTAAAATACTTTCTATACATAGAAAGTTTACCAAAATATAGACATATCCCAAATATATATGACAACTTATACAAAATGACTAAATCATCAATTTATTTAATAACAGATTATAACAATAATATTTGAATGCAATGTCTTTTTGAAAATATGACATAAAAGACTCCATGCAGCACCTTGAGCAAATAGCAAGCAGACAGCGGAAGCACTTTTGAAAAACCTGAGAATAAACATGCTAAAAGTGTCAACCAAAAGGTTGGTGAGTTCATTAGTTTATCATAAACAATCATTTTTATTATTTTAATAGACCACAAGATTTCCGTCTATAATTATATGTACACTCGCAAGTGTATAAAAGTATTCTATAAGTTGTAGGCACCCGGTAACAAGCCTTAACGTTCATGTTTTACCCTCTGAAGTACACCAGATCAGGTGTGTTTAAAATAACCTCGAAGTACTAAAGCATCCCATAGTCAGGATGGGGTTTGTCAGGCCCAATAGATCTATCTTTAGGATTCGCGCCTACCGTACATAGACAAGTAGTTTAATGTTACCAAGCTAAGGGTATATTTCTTGTTTAAACCCACGTAGAATTAGTTTTAGTACTTGTGCCTATTTCGTAAAATATTTATAAAAACAGCGCATGTATTCTCAGTCCCAAAAAAATATATATAAAAGGGAGCAAATGAAACTCACCTTTGTAGCCCAATAAACAATTCACGTAGATGTAACCAATACTCGGAATGCATGTAACAGTAGACCTCATCCTAAAGAATATATGTTGGTTAATAAATATCTAACAAGCTAGGTCAGGTCATAGGGTTCGTATAGTCCTATTGCTCAAGTCCGACTCATAAATTTAGCAAAATTTAGCAAAAGTCAACAAAAGTCAAAGTAAGTCAAATGTAAGTCAAACGCAAGTCAAACGCAAGTCAACATGATTAACACAAGTCAACAACCGCATAAAATTACACAAGTTGGTCAAGTAGTCAAACATAGGTCAAACTTAAGTTATTCATTTTTACTTAGAAAAATTTATATTATTTACATATATGTATTTTTTAGTATTTTGCAGCTGATTCCAGGTCCCACCAAATTTGATATAATACCTTAGGTCGTGACCATTGGAAAGTATGTCATCCCACCTTTCTATAGACAGTTTATTTGACAAAAACGAAGTTACGGTTTTAAAGTTATGACCTCGCGAAAACAGTCTGCCGAAACATAAAATGCTGATAAAATTTGTTAAGTGTTCAAAATCAGCAACGATTGCCCATTTTCTCGCTTGTTTTATACCTGTTTAGACTCAACAAAATTATACAAATAATATATCGTTTTAAAGCTTGTCGCAAATACTTTCAATACCAAATAATATTTTTTATCTAAACTTAACTGATTTCAACTTGCGAGTCCTCAAAGTAGGTCCGAGAGTCATTTTGACAATTTTGTTAAAATACTAAAATTTTCGGTTGACGATCCAAATTTGAATCCGGCTGACCTGACTTAACCAAATTTTTATCACAGCTCAAAAATGACATTTTAGATGTGTTGGTGACTTTCGTTTTCCAAAATTATGCATATGGGTCAATTTATGCACGTTTGACCCGAATGAGTCATAAAACTTTCTTTAAACCAAATTTGACCCAAACTCATTTTTAAAGCACCAAAACTTGCAAACATACTTAAATCAATATACGGGATGTGTTACATACCTTTGGTTCTCAAAATTTCGCATATGGGTCAAAGTAGGCTCGTATGACCCAAATGGGTCATAAACATCCATTTTGACCAAAACATGCCACAACTTATTTTTTTTAAACATCACAACCATTAAATATACTTAAATCGACGTTTGGGACTTTTCTACACTGACCGTTACTCATTTTGACCCATTAAACCCATTTGGTCAAACAAAGTCAATTGCACATAATATTTAGCTTAAATAATGTAGTCAACTTCCAGAATTTTTTTAAAAATAAGTACAGGTCCGTTTGACTTGAAATACGCGTCAAAATCTCCATAACTCAAAGTCCTAAAATATATCTGGAGATCAGACTCTAAGTCCTAATAGAAAAATCGCAGCAGTCTCAAATGCGCCCGACAGTTTTTCAGAAAATTTTCAGCGCGCGCCAGTTTTGTAAATTCTGCCATTTATTCTAGAAGAATGAAAACGACGAACGGCCAATTGAAGATGGCCACAAACATCTCAAATAATCACTGGTAAATAAAACTAAGCAATTCATATAGCCAATTCGTACAGTTTTACAAAATATTACGGACTTCCTGATTTGGATAGAATTTAGACATGTTGTTTTGTAACACATATAACGCATAGCAAACAACGGTTTCATAAGCTAACATACAAATGACATATGTGCACCAACATGTAAATAACCACATTCCAGAAGCACAAGTCCTAAGTCCATCTACAAATCAAGTTATGTCATTCGCTGCAAATTTTTGAACATATTCAATTCGTTTCAGGAGGTCATATTCGAACGCATATAGCCGGACATCTAGGAACAATTAGCATGCATAATCTACATAAAAAGTGAAGTACTAATCATATACTTTTCAAAAATCCTCAGCTCATAATCCAGAAATCAATTTAAATTGCGTTTTTCATCTGTTTAAAACGTTGATCAACAAAAGTCGGGTCTAATAATCAATTAAGCATAACGGGAGTTTTAAAAATCCAATTAACATGATATACGAGTCTATCTCGAGTGTTTTTCACTTGTATTTCCAACCATGTAACATACATAAACCAATTCGTCACCAATCAATACCAGTTTTCAGATTAATGCATAAAACACAACGATAATTCAATTGATCATATCTTGAGCTATACATAACGAAAATATGCGATTCAAAAGAGCAAACTTATTAATTTTTCACAAGGATTTCATTTATAATTATTTCATAAACTGAAAATATCATTTTCATATCAGTAGCATATTAATCAAAAACGTGATCATTCATAAAAACGAGTTAAAACTTCAATTAAGCATAACATGAGCATACGGTAACGAAAATTCGAAATTCCAAAGTCCAAAATTATTAGTTTTTCAAGAGGATTCTGATTATCTCATAATATTATACATTCAACAAGTTCAAGTTTCTGACCTCACACAAAACAAATTCGTGATTCATCAAAAAGTCATCAAACAATCAAATTAACGAATACTATCATGCATACATACAAGGACTTGAGCACTAGACACTATATCTACCCTAAAATGTAACAAAAACATGAAAACCCAAAAATTAGAGTTTTTAAAACTTACCCTAATCAAGAAATTGTTGGTATAGATGTGTAGAGCTCTTCGAGAGGAGTCCGAATATGTAAACGATTTTATGATCAAGTGATTATTGAAGGTGTTCTTGAGGATGAAAGATTGATGATGATGATGAATAGTAGTGGGTGTTCTTGAGGAGGGGAAGAATATGTACGTATGTGTGTGTTTGATGAAATGAATTAGGGTTATAAATAGATAGATATGTCACGGGTATATTTCTATCTCAATAATAGATATCACGGATGTAATAATTAATATACACGGGTATTAATATGTAGTCACAGGTAAATAGATATTTCACGGGTATAATAATTAGGTAAACACGGGTATTACTGTATAGTCACATGTTATAATTAAATTTTTATCCTTTAGCTAAGATCCAATGTATTTTATCTTAATATATATATACAAATACAAATACAAATACAAATACAAATACAAATACAAATACAAATACAAATACAAATACAAATACAAATACAAATACAAATACAAATACAAATACAAATACAAATACAAATACAAATACAAATACAAATACAAATACAAATACAAATACAAATACAAATACAAATACAAATACAAATACAAATACAAATACAAATACAAATACAAATACAAATACAAATACAAATACAAATACAAATACAAATACAAATACAAATACAAATACAAATACAAATACAAATACAAATACAAATACAAATACAAATACAAATACAAATACAAATACAAATACAAATACAAATACAAATACAAATACAAATACAAATACAAATACAAATACAAATACAAATACAAATTTTAGAAAGGAAGTTCAGTGGTAGCAGCAGTTCAACGTTTTTACAACGAACTTCACTCAAGGCAACCAGCAGATCGTATCGTTCAGTGGGTGCGAAATCTTTGTATGTTTTGTTAATATTCCCTTTTACTAAGTACATTATAGATATCGATTTGGTGTACATGTTTTAAGCACTCATGTTATTTGCTTCTATATATATGTATATAGGTTGTTAGGTTACATATCCCACTACTTTTAGGTAAGTTTTCCTTTTTTAGTATCTTTTTATATCGGATACTTTTACATATATGATTAATTAATGTTAGAATGTTATAAATGAGGTGAAATTTTGTGTAGGCATAACGGAATTTGAAGTAATTTGGATTGGATGGGCTGGTGTAAATGTGCCTGATGAAATTGGGCAAAAATTGCTTGGTGAATATTTAACCAAGAAGGTTGATTCTATATTTGAAATGTTGTATTCAAAATTTATGTTACTTATAATCATACCTGACAAACGGGTCAGATTGGGTAGGTTGGGTAACGGGTCAAAACGGTTTTGGGTTGAGATAGGTCATGAGTCAAATGTGTCAGGTTTTTTAATGGGTCCAAATAAGTCTTGTCGGGTCAGGTTAGAAACGGGTCGAAACGGGTTGATACACATTAGGCTGTTTCCTTTATATTTTGTATAGGACCCAATAGGTTGGAGGGAAACCCATTGGACTTTTTTTCAAGGTTTTGCATTTACATTGCATGGCTTTTTTTTCATGACCCGACTGATCCAAATTTGAGAATATGGATCTCAACTACTAGGTATACTTGTAAATAATAACTAATTATTTGTTCTTAAAATGTGTAGAAATGTTATCCTGTTTTTCTTAATGAAGATCTTGTTCAATTATATTATGGCCATTGTTTCATTACTGTGGCTTTCCTCAAGAATATTGGCTTGCAAATGTTAAAAGTTTTGAGTCACAATTTGATGCATACAAAAAGGCGAATTAAATGTTTGCAGATGTAGTATACAACATTATAAAGAAGGTGATATTGTTTGGTGTCATGATTATCATCTTATGTTTCTTCCTAAATGTTTAAAAGAACAAAATCCAAGGTTTTTGCATACACCGTTCCCATCTTCTGAGATACACAGGATTATTCCCTCGAGATCTGAGTTACTAAACGCTGTTCTTGGAGCTGACTTAGTCGGGTAATTACATAATAATTCTAATATATATATATATATATATATATATATATATATATATATATATATATATATATATATATATATATATATATATATATATATATATTGCAAATGTTGTGTCGTTTTTAATTGTTTTTTTTTTAATTTACAGGGGTTCAATGCGACATTAACGGAACATGTGAACGCGGATGGACGGGTTGATCAGTTTAAAGAAATGGAATTTAACTTGCACCCCGAGTTAGTTGAACCGTTAAAAAAGCTTTGTAATGATCCAAGAACAACAGTTGTCGTTAGCGGAAGCCATCGATCTGTACTCGATAAGGTTGTAACGGTTAATCACAATTGTATATTTATTTTGTTATTTTTAGTTATTAATTAATTAATATTAATCTGATGATGAGTTGATGATTTTCAGAACTTTGAAGATTACAATATGTGGCTTGCAGCTGAACATGGAGTATTTTTAAGAACAGCTAACAAGATATGGTTACAAACCTTGACTGATAATATAAACCTAGATTGGATCGAAAGTGTAAAGGTGTGTACATTGTTTATGGGATTTTTTTTTTTTTTTTGTGTGTTTTTGAAAGTTGACACGTGGTTGCACCATGTTTTTGAGTATTTCAATGAGCGCACCCCAAAGTCGTTTTACGAGCTTCGCGAAACGTCACTCGTGTGGAACTATAAGTATTCAGGTACATACCTAACTATCCGTTTTCAGATATTTTATTTTTCATGACCTCAAACTATTAATAATTTTTTTTATCGTTTTATTTTTTATTTTTTTTTATGTAAGATATTGAGTTTGGAAGACTACAAGCAAAGGACATGTTGCAGCATTTGTGAAGGGGACCCATATCGAATGCACCAGTCGAAGTTGTACAGGGTGGAAGATCCGTTGAAGTTCGAGCTAATGGGGTCACAAAGGTTTGACCTTTTTTGACCCGTTTTAGTATTGTACGTGTTTATAACGAATATCAACAGTAATCTCTAACTTATGGTGTATGTTGTATGTAGGGTGCGGGTGTAAGTGGCATTTTGGGTCAAGTTATACATGGTAAAGATATGAAGGCTCCAATTGACTATGTACTTGTTGTTTGTCATTTTCTTCCAAAGGTAAATATCAAGGTGTTTTGGGCAACATGAACTGACCCGACCCGTTTTTTGGGTCAACATGACTGACCCGTTTTTCGGTCAACATGACCTGAACCGACCCGTTTAGGGTAACATAACAAGACCCGTTTTGGGTAACATAAAATTACGTTATAATACCCTTAATTCACCGATCATTAATCATCCACTAAAAATATTAGGAAATAAGTGAAATTTAAATACACACCATCTCTAAAATACCCTTTTCTAATAACTATTTTCAATTTCAATTTCAAATTCAATTCAACGAAAAAAAAAACACGGGGATAACCTAATTTTGCTAGCCCATCTTCAACATCTTCCTTTCTCTTTCAATCATATCCCTATTTCACTCGATAATCACATTAAAACCAAATTTTAACCTAGCTTGCGATATCTTTGTTTTCAAAAGGAATTTACAATTTAGAAAGTTTCAACCGGTTTTAATTTGAAACTGAAATTGATATTACCTCTTTATATATACCAGGTATGTTTTCTTTCCATCTATTATATATTTAGTTTTATTCATTTGTTATTCAATTTTTTCTATATCTTTCTTAATTCATTTTAAGAATATATCTCAATATCTGTAACCTTCTTGGGAAGTATGTTTTTTTTCTTCTGATTATTTGATTTATTCATATATCTATAACCTGGAAGGTTTAAAATTAAGTCGTTAAAGATGGGCTTATACAATCGATATGATAAGTTCAAAAATTTTGGCTCCTATCTTCAAATTCGTGATATATTTGTAAGTTTGACAGAACTTACATTATCCAGGGAAATTTTGATTATTTATTTACTATAGGGTTTTTTTAGATTTAACATCTCCATATTGATTCCAAGTGATTACTAATTCGGGGTATTGGTGGTCATTTTTGTTATTTATTTTGATGACATAAAGTTATAATGGTGTTTTATGTTTAGGATGGACAAAGGCAATATGTATTGGAAGACATGCTTTTGATGATCAGTATAAAGCTACTAATGCAGTGATCAAAGGACCTGGAAAATTGAAGATGGTTTTTGTATGGTTACTACTTTCCTCGATATGGACTATAATACTTGGTTTTAGGAAGACGTGGCAATTTTGACCCATTTACATATAAATGGGTCAAACATGTCGATAGTTATTCAAAGTGTTTCCAAATGCACAAGAACTTTTTATAAAGAAGAGTTTTATTTATTTGTTAATAATATCTTTTTTCTATAATTATGCACAATCTTGTGTACCAGTTCCTGAAGGACGTGAAACTACAGAGTTGGAGGTTTATAACTTCACTGGTGCTGGAGGAGTAGCTTTGTCTATGTACAACACTGATGACGTGTGTTCATGAAGGTCTCGCTTATGATATTTTATGATAAATGAAATTTTTTTCTGCTGTTGAATCTCTGGTACCAATTAGCTTGCCAGCGGTTATATTGAAGCTTGGTATTGCTATATTAAACGACTTTAAAACGTTGAGGGAGACAGAAAAACGAGGCTTCAGGTTAGCTACACACACTTTATTTTCTTTAATATATTTATATAATTATACATTAATTTTGACTTTTGCATGTTTTTGCATATAATCGGTCCCTGTTGCTTTTGGTGAAAGGACAGCCAAATGGATATGTGTTGGTGCCATTGATCGTTAGTCCAGATTTAAATTACTATTTTCTGCTCTATTCTTCCTTTTAATGGCAACAACTTGCTATAGTGAAAGTAGGTGGCAATTCGTCCAAATTTACCGACAACTGGGTCGATTTGGATTATGTTAGATTTATTTAATTAGTCAAACGAATTAAATATAAGTATCTTCTATACTGGTCAAATGTCATCATACGCATATATTCAAATGAAAAACCCTCATAAATTGCTTTGTTAAGAATTTGGTTATTTTTGTAACTAATAGATATAGTTTTATAGGTGAAAAATCTGACATTGATGATTCTAAAATGGTTTACTATCTCGACCAAAGAAGTCTTTGTGGGTTGGCCCAACCCAACCTAACCAAACCTGTTTTGATTTCCAATTCATCCAAGGTGCCTATTGTTCCACTTCTTGAGCATAATTTAGTAAACCATATTACGCCTTAGCACTCTTGGGTTAATTGCTCCACATATCTTTTTTCAGATAAGGAAATTTAGTTTACAATTTTGCCTTTTTTTCTTCTTCTATGATATCATTTCATGAAAAGTTGAAATTGTAATCATCAACATTGTAATCACCGATGTTAAAAAATATCACTAATTGAAGGATGAGTGCCAAGATTGATTATATTTTGATAAGGCTTGTTTATTGGTGCAATTTAAGTACTTTCCTAAGGCATCCAGTTAAATACGATGTCAAGTATCAGGTATGCTCTCTACCAGTTAAATCATTATCATCCCATTGCAAAATATGATATACCCTTCGACTTTTATGATCAAGCATATTATACCAATTTTGTAAATCATTTATGTTGTTTCTGCAATGAAGTTGATGCCATTATCAAACATCTAATTTCAAAATGATTGTTATATATAAGAGCCCTCTTAACATCTTTGTACCATGCCCGTTGACTTTTTTTGAACTAATTTTGTCATGAATATTAAGGGCAAAACGATTTGGCAGTTTTCACTGCTTGAGTGAATAGTGATCACTCGTTATAACATCATTACTTAGGATTTTGCCATTATATACTCATGAAAGCTGGAGTTATCATAATTTATTTTAGATGATAATATACCAGAAACTTAGAGCTAAAGTTGGAGCTACGAAGTCGTCTATTACTTTTAACATGATTAGCAAGGAACAAAACAACTAAGAAGTCAAAATCAAGGTCATCAATCAATGGAGAAAGACAACATATATGAAGCCAGACTCATTATTATTATTATTATATGAATTTATCCTTGTGGATTTTGAGGTAAGCAAATTCCATTTATAATTGCATTGTACACTATACTATACTGATTATAATGCATACTTAAGTTAATATACATCTCCTAATGAATATAGTTTTGCTATAAATTTTTTATGTTATTAATCAAATATGTAATATGTAGTAATCTGTATATTATGATGTATGATGTATGATGTAATTATGATATAATTGTTTATGTTTTTATTTAATATATGTATCTGTATATTATTATGATGTATTTATGCTATTAATTGTTTGAATTATTTATGGTTGTTTTTAGCGTTTATGATGTATTTATGATATAATTGTTTATGGTGTAATTTAAAATCTGAATTTTATGATATATTTTTTATGAAATAATTGATAATGGTTTTATTTAGGGTTAGTGTTTAGATTTACAGTTTAGGGTTTAGAGTTTAGAAGTAAGGTTTAGATTTAGGGTTTAGAGTTTAGTTTTTGGGTTTAGAGTTTAGCTGTACGGTTTTGGGTTTAGATTTAGGGTTTAGGGTTTAGCGGTTTTGGGTTTAGATTTAGGGTTTAGGGTTTAGGTTAGGGTTTAGCGTTTAGATTTTAGGGCTTAGGGCTTAGGGTTAGGGTTTAGAGTTTAGGTTTAGGGTTTATATTTGGGGTTTAGATTTAGGGTTTAGATTTTAGGGTTTAGACTTTAGGTTCAGGGTTTTGTGTTCAGATTTAGGGTTTAGGTTAGGGTTTAGGGTTTTGTGTTTAGATTTAGGGTTTAAGGTTTAGCGTTTAGGTTTAGGGTTTTGTGTTTAGATTTAGGGTTTAGAGTTTAGATTTTAGGGTTCTGTGTTTAGATTTAGGGTTTAGGGTTTAAGTTAGGGTTTAGGGCTTAGATTTTAGGTTTGGGGTTTAGATTTTAGGGTTTAGAGTTTAGGATTAGGGTTTTGTGTTTAGATTTATGGTTTAGGGTTTAACATTTAGGTTTAAGGTTTTGTGTTTAAATTTAGGGTTTAGGGTTTAGATTTAGGATGTAGGGTTTAAATTTTAGGGTTTAGAGTTTAGGTTTAGGGTTAGGTGTTTAGATTTAGGATTTAGATTTTGGGGTTTGGAGTTTAGGTTTTGGGTTTTGTGTTTAGATTTAGGGTTTAGGGTTTTGGTTAGGATTTAGGGTTTAGAGTTTAGATTTTAGGGTTTAGAGTTTAGGTATAGGGTTTTGTGTTTAGATTTAGGGTTTAAGGTTTAGGGTTTAGGTTAGGTTTAGGTTTAGGTTTAGGGTTTATGTTTAGGGTTTAGGTTTAGGGTTTAGATTTTATGGTTTAGAGTTTAGGTTTTAGGTTTAGTTTTATATACTTTACCAGATGTTATTGATTCGTTTATTGCTATTGTTTATGACGTTCGTTAACTCGACACCTTGTTGGATTAGATAAAAAAATTTGAATTTGTGAGTGTAAGGTACATAATTATAATTATGCTAAACTGAAGTTCAATAATGTGTCAAATTCTTAATGGTGGAAAATAGGCAGATGGGACAGCATATTATAATGGGTTGACCTTACAAATACGACTCTGTCCCAGTAATTTTGAGTTACTAAAGTGTCATTTATAAAGAAGTTTTGTAGCAACTGTATTATTTCATATTTTGTAAATTTATTATTTCGTATCATTTGTATAATATTAAACATTTCGTATCATATAATGCTTGTACATATCCAAATTAAGAAAAGATTAAATTAATTGCATGGAGTCGTAAATGATACTTAATTTTTAAACATCAAATACAGTGGAAACCTAATAGTTTTTCACTAAAGATAAAAAGTGACTCCCTAATGTGACAGGTTGTTTGCAAATTTTTAAGACTCGGCTTAATTGGATGTTTTAAAGTTGCAAATATGACATTTGTTTGGTGATGATGTTGATTTTTGTTTTCTTCTCCTTTTGGCAGAAAAAACTTACTCAAACATCACCAAGAGTAAATTTGGTGGACCTGCATGCGACTGAACCATGGTAGAGATACATATTTCTTTTAGCTTTATGAAGTTATTTGTTTAATTATTGATGGGTATGGAAGTGTGTACTTGTGCCACTCACTTTAAAGGATCCTTGCAAGTTTGTATTAGTTACGGTGTGTATATGGGCTTACCAATCTCAGGTATGATTTTTATTTTCTTTATTGTCTTAAAACTTCCCGTGGATATATTTTTAAAATAATCTGATTGAGCTGATTTGAAGTTTTGGTTAATTGTTATCAACCAGACAGCAGTGAGGTTTGTTGCCGGTGTAGACGGTGATACATATCAGGTTTACCATTACATTACATTTCCTATTAATTTTACAATAAGTAAATGGAACGCTAGGTATTCAAATTCTTTTGTTTCACATTATCAGTGGGATCTATACAAAACATTTTTTAGTATGTTCTATTTTTGTTTATATGAAAAATTTGGAAAGACCATTTTTTGGCTCACATTAGTCATCACTCACACCTATTCATATGATAATTTGTTCCAATGCATATTAACTTAATACATTTTTCAATCCTAATTTGTACAAGATTATTTTTAAAATTGTTTTGGTGTGGGCATGTACTTATATTTAACATATATATAACAATTGTGGATACAGGAATGATCATGATGATATGTTTAAGGAGAGAATGCTCAGATGTATATATTACACAGTTATGTACAATCAATTTATTTTCTCTCTTTTTTCCTTTCAAAACTCTAATATAGCTACTTGAAACATCCATCGATACGTTAAAGTATAAAGATGTCAATGCTTTAGTTCTTCATACTATTAAAAATGTTCATTTCTTTGTTTGACTAATGCATATACTACAAAAACAAGAATACAAATCAACTTAAATGTACAAGACGTGAGAAACTTTGACCATGAATATTACCTCTTTTTCTGTTGTTACTCTTTACCATAAAAAAGAGCATACATCTAAGTTTAAATTTGTATATTAGATTGCGGAAATCAAATCATCATTGTAGAAAACAAATCAAAAAGAGGGTCATGGCGCCCCTACGTTAGTAGTATGGAGAATGTTGGATTGATGCAACAATGATGAAACTCGTGTGATTGTGATAGAGTAAAACCGATGCAACATATGTGACTCAGTAAGAGTAGAAGAAATTCTTGTTCAAAGGTGTTGTTAATGCTTCTGGTGGCAAGTTACTACTTAAATAGTCACTTATTTCTATTTCTATAAACAGTAAATAGCCAAATAAGTTATGTTTATTGTACATGTAATTTAACCAACGAGTTATTGTACAATATCCGACTTCTAACTTTGAATATTATTTTACTGTATATATCAAAAGTTTCTCTGTTTCTGTTGTATGCGTCGAAACACTTTACTTATTAACCAACATTTTTGCTTGTGGCATCCAAATAAGTACATGATATCGTAGCAACAATTCCTTGATATTGAGATTACATTTTAAAATTTTCATTTTTAGTTAGTAACTTAATCATACGACTGCACTATGAAAATTATGATACGTGGCTTGTATTCGAACACGAATATGTACAATTATAGTAACTTAATCATATGACTGCATTATGAAAATTATGATACGTGGCTTGTATTCGAACACGAATATGTATAATTATATTGGAGTATAAATTTACAAGTGCATTAAAACAGATTTCCTATCATAACATTTCCTTTATTCCAGTTTATCTAATAATTTATTTTGAGTAATTATTTTATTCATATTTTTACATATTTGAGTGTTTGGAATATTTGGTTGTTTATTTGTTTATGATGGTTGCAAATTTGTTTTAAAATATCGTCATTCTATAAAACCCGCAAAATCGCTTGTGAATATGTTCCACCACGAAAGTTTTTAAACAGGTTTCTAAAAACAACCTGGACGATCCCTCAACAATGCCAACTATGTTGTGGTCGATTAGAAAATGCTCAATAGAAAATCTAATAGTTTTTAAACTCGACCAAAAAAAGATAAAAAATTAGGTTTTTTTTTGCAATATTATATGGTTTTCAACTGCGTGTTTTTTCCTGTTTGTAACTTATTTGTTTTATTATCATTAATTCAACATTACTTATGAGTTAGTTTTGGTTTCTAACAAACTAACAAATACTATATAAAATTATATTACTAGGATAATTAGATATTTGATATTTGATTTGTCCCTTACAAAAGCCTTGCGAATTCGCGGGTCTTTAACTAGTATATATATATATATATATATATATATATATATATATGATTTAGAATTTATTTAATAAATGCTCGTAGCGCTCTTTTGTCATTTTGATAGTTATTAATCAAGTTAGAAACGAACTTATGTGATTTTAAAATAAATGGTGATCCGAAAATGAGTTTTATAAATTATAGGCTTAGTAAAAATGTATTTAGAAGTTATTTAATAAATTTTAAAACTTTCTATATTTTACTTGGAGTTGGGAGTTAATAATTAATGTAATTTTTATTTAATAGTTAATGACTGAATTTTATTTCATAATCACCAAAATAAATAAAGCCATTTAATCTAAAAATTTGGGATTTTCTTAGGAACACTTTTATACGTAACTGTTTAGCAATGGACCACGATATACTATCTGTGTTAAAGTGTCGGCAGTTAATATAGTAATTGAATCCCGTGAATGAATTGTAATTTACTGTTGTTGGTTCTATTATAATAGAAATCCTATATCATATTTATATATACTTTCATATGCATATTATACATTCATCATTCATTTCTTCAACCTTACACCCATACCACGAGATCACCATCACCGGGAACCGCCAACCCACCTTCATCACTACCACCGGCATCCTCCACCATAAATCACTTAATCATCATCACCATCGAGTTAACCGTTTGGTTTGTTTCTTTTCTGTCGAGCAAATCCATTAAAACATACATTCCAGTCTGGCACCGGTCCATGACGATGAAACAAAAGTCTCCAACGCTAACACTGAGGTACTTGATTATAACGATACTTTACCACCTTCTTTACTATTACATTTTCATCATCGTTGTTATATGTTCCCATGTTCAACCATCAATCCACCACTACCACGATTCCCCACCATCGAACTTTTGTTTTTAGGCTCGAAACCACCATAGTTCATCCTGCAAAAGCTGCTTGTTTTCCTTCACGACTGCAGCTGCAGCTGCCAAACTTCTGTTTCAATCCAAACTACTACTAAATTGTTCATGTTCCAGTCATAAACCTAACCCAAAACAAGACCCACATCGGTTGTTGATCGACCACCATCAAACCCATCTATTTTTGTTTTCTTTCATAAGCACACCTTAAACCACCAACGTCTCTCTCTCTCTCTCTCTCTCTCTCTCTCTCTCTCTCTCTCTCTCTCTCTCTCTCTTTCTTTCCTGTCCTCCTTCAGAAACCATCAAATCGGAACCACCCGCCACCCTATAAAACGCCACGTACAACCACCATAACCATCTTATGTTTTTGTTCCTATTCGCTGTTCAAAAACCCAACAAAACCATCGAAACCTGCTATTGCATTCTGCTGTTACGGTGATACTTTTGTTTCTGTTCGAACCGCTATCCACCCGCCATGTTTTAATGAGGACGATAAAGAGTGATGATGAATACGTTAATAATATATTTGTGATAGTGGGATTTAGAAGTTAAAGCCGAAATTAGTGGGATGATGCGTGGATGTTGCTGTCTCTGGGTATAAACGAACCCCACATCCACAGAAACTCATCAATCAATCTTATTAAACATGATATTGGATTGTGTACTTGGACTGTTAATATTAATTGGGCTATTAATGTAATTGGGCTACTTATTATTTTAGGCTTAGCTTATCTTAGTCTATACCAATGGCGAGTTAGTTAAATGATGATTACAACCGGTTGACGATAATAAGTGATGTCGATTATGAAGATGATAACGATGATGAACGATTATGTTATTAAGTGATGAAAACCGTGATATATTAGATTGATGATGATGATCGTGTATTAATTAGGATGGTAGGTCGATAATGATGATGATTATGTTATAGAAATGATACGCGTATGATCATAATCGTGATCATGATTCTTTGATGATGAGCATAATTATTATGATTATGGTTGTGTATTATGATGATGGTTATACAATGGGTATAATGGATAGTTATGATGATGATGATAGTTGATGAATGATGATCGTGATGATGTTATTATAGTGAGATGATAACAATCGAATGATATTAGATGATGTTAGATGATAATAGTATTATGTTAATGATGATGACCTGTGATAATGATGATGAAGATTAAACTATGAACTATGATGATCGGGAATGAATCTCACGATTATGTATTAAATGAAAACAGATGGATAAAGGATTATATAGATTTTAATGCGGGATAATTTCAGAAAAACATGATAGCTCAAATGGTTTAGGTGCGTGTAGAGGAGCGAGGGGTCGTGGGTTCGAGTCCCAGCTTGGGCAGTTTAGTATATTTTTTTTTTGAGCCTTTGAAGGTAGTTCACTTATCAACTTATTGTTATTATTATTATTATTATTATTGTTATTGTTATTACTATAATTATTATTATTGTTATTGATATTATTGTTATTATTAGTATTATAACACTTCTTATTATTATCATAGTTATAAGTATTAAAACCATTATTATTATTACTAACATTATTAATGTATTTATTATTATAAATTTTATCATTCAAGTATTCGTTATCATTATTATTATTAGTACATCATTATTATTATCAAAAACTATTTTTTTAAAACAGATAAATATTTTGTACATAAGAATATACTTATTACATATACTATAATTATTAATATTTCATAAAACTATATAAATCAAACTTACTAATATTATTTATTTAAATACGTACATATAACAAACTATTAAATTTTAATATAACACTAAACAATAATGTATAGAAATATATTAATATAACTATATAGATATTAATCATATTGAATATATACACAAATTAAATATATAATATATAAATTATGATATAATAAATAAATTTGTTCGATTACGATTATGTGTATTAATAAATATACAAATGATATAGGTTCGTGAATCCGAGGCAACCCTGCATTGTTCAGTTTCGTCGTATGAATATTTTTACTACAAAATATTGGATAGTGAGTTTCATTACTCCCTTTTTAAATGCTTTTGCAATATATATTTTTGGGACTGAGAATACATGCGCTTTTTAAATGTTTTACGAAATAGACACAATTAATCGAAACTACATTATATGGTTGAATGGATCGAAGCCGAATATGCCCCTTTTAGCCTGGTAATTTAAGAATTAGGGAACATCACTAATTTTGAGAATTAGTGCACCCCTAATTGACGCGAATCCTAAAGGTAGATCTACGAGAACTAACAACCCCCATTCTGGAATTTGGAATGCTTTAGTACTTCAAAATTTATCATGTCCGATGGGTGTCCCGGAATGATGGGGATATTCTATATGCATCTTGTTAATGTCGATTATCAGGTGTTCAATCCATATGAATGATTTTTGTCTCTATGCATGGGACGTATATTTATGAGAAATGGAAATGGAAATCTTGTGGTCTATTAAAATGATGAAAATGATCGATTATGATAAACTAATGAACTCACCAACCTTTTGGTTGACACTTTAAAGCATGTTTATTCTCAGGTATGAAAGAAATCTTTCGCTGTGCATTTGCTCATTTTAGAGATATTACTTGGAGTCATTCATGGCATATTTCAAAAGACGTTGCATTCGAGTCATTGAGATTAGCAAGATTATTATTAAGTCAATTATAGATTGGATATATTCTGAAATGGTATGCATACCTGTCAACTTTCGATGTGATGAAAGTTTGTCTTTTAAAAACGAATGCAATGTTTGTAAAATGTATCATATAGAGGTCATAACCTCGCAATGTAACCAAATGTAATGTATTCGTCCAGGTGGATTAGGACGGGGCATTTCAGGTTGGTCATACTCTCTTTTTGAATAATTTGACATAACCAGAAATTGAACCCAGGTGGTGTGCTTCATTGATCAACTCGATGGCCTCTCAGGCAAGCCTATGTAGTTAGTTTAAAGTTATTTTTAAAGGTTGATGATATACAATTGCAATACAATTTAAGGATTGTTTAACATATTATGTCCTGGCAAATGGTTTCTCATTATGGTATCATAGGAAAAAGAAGTGATTGCAAAGTGTGGTCAGAGACCACCTAGAGTGAAAAATCCAAATGAAGGTAATATATGTTTTCATTTTCAATTATATTATCCATGCCTTATATATATATATATATATATATATATATATATATATATATATATATATATATATATATATACATATATATATATATATATTAATTCTCTATTTTTTCTGTAAATGATGAACATGTAAAAAAAGGAAGTATAACAGATGCCCTAGTGCATCTAAAGGTGAAGAAAAAAGATGCTTTTGGAGGTGTTTTGGTAGAAAGATGAAAAATGAAAATTCAATTCAAGTATTTTCTTTAGTTGATGAATACACTTGTGTTAGAAAATTTAGGTTTGGTAGTTAGATAAACTATAAATGGATAGGAAGACAGTTTAGTGAACAAATTAGGTCAAATTCAAACATAAGGTTAGTAGATATTGCAGATTTGATGATGAAAAAGTATAAATGTACTATAACTGCTAATCAGTGCAGATATTGAAGATATGGTTTACAAGATGTTTATATCTGTTTCTTCTAGCAAGCATCTTATCTTATTGGAGGAGGTTTACTGAAAAACACAGATTTTGGGACTAGAAATTTTCCCTTGATCAAGTTCTTTATTTGGTGAAAACTAGGTTTGTGATCCGCGCTTCGCGATGGAATTTGTAAAACTTTTTGTTATTCGTTTTACTTGGCATTTTAGTAAATAGATACAACTAATTCGTAACAATAACTAATTCATAAAAATGGCATACAGATTTCAATAAACAACTTAGAAACTGAGTTTGAAAATTAAATATTGTTAACAATTGTGCAAAAGAGCCGAATCAATTCTTTTTAAACGTTTAACAGTCAACTTATCCTTTTTACGACCTCAAATAAAGTTCTAATATAAGTGCCAAAGTGAGCGGGTTTGCTCACTTTGGTAAATGTCATAACAAATTTTTTTGCATTGGGTCAACTTAGGAATTTGTTTATACCATCAACAACTTAAATTACGTGTCCAACATATATTGAAATGTATAGATTTTTTTAAGATGATTACAATAACAAATGTAAAACTAAAGAATTTTTACTTGTGACAAATTTGACCTACAATAAAGTAATACTGATCATGTGAACTGAATATATTATGACTTCAACCCGTAAGAATAAAAACGAATAATCACCAAATATAACACCAACAATATACATAAAGATGAAAAATATATAATTTTTATAGATACTAATAAATTAAATTAAACGTAAAGAGATTTTTGACTGGCCTCAGAGCATTCCAAATGAATATTTGCGCAATCCCTATTCAGGTAGCTCTTTGCACGTACCTGAGCAAATGCTTGCCTATATTGCAAATGGTCCTTAATGATTTGGTAACACTAAAATATAGAATAAAACACAGATATAGTATAATCTTTGCATTCTAAGCAAGAGCTTAATTTTTCAAATGAACAAAGAACGAACATTATAATTGCTAAAATTAGAAGATGATAAAATACCTAAGAGTTGTTGTGATGATGTTGATGATGATAATGTGGAGAGAAAGATTACTTGGGTGGTGTGACACTTCCTACAGTTTACAGCCCCTGAATTTAGGTGAGCATAAGACGTAATAAAATAGATTATCATTAAAATATATGAAGATTTAGAGCACCTACATGAGGCAAATTATCTTGCGGTGAACGTATTTTCTGGCCAAATTCCCCAAATAAGGTGCAACAGTACCACTTTTTTCTCCCCACAGCCTCAAAACCAAATGAAAAGTGGATTCTGAACAAATATTAAGAATACATTAAACTCATACACTACTGCACATATTCAAATTTTTAGCGAGTTTTAAGTAAAAAACAAATAATCATTTATATGAAATCTGCCAGTAAAAGATCAGATTTACGCAATTATAAGTTTATAACTAACCTCAGTTTCACTAGCAGCTACTGCATCAGAATGTGCTACTTCCATTTCCTGATCATTCTCGAGATAAAGTGCACGCCGAAAGCAAATATAAAAAATTTAAATGAGAAAAAAAATTAACATATATACATTAAAAAACATAATATATTATCTAAAATGGACGTTAGGCATTTGGATTTCTAACAGTCATAATAACTCACATGTAGTTATGTACGGATATTATCGAGAACTTCTGCAGTCATTCTGTCAAGGAGTATTCCCTGTAAATTTATTCAAGTGTGGTATAGCTATTTTCAGTAACTATACATGTAATACATAAAGAATTGAAAAAGTCAAAAGTAAATATACTTGTTACTGGACAACGATTAACTTACCTCTAAATAATCAAATTCATGTTGGAAAATGCGTGCAAAAAGATGCGTCAAGCTAACTGAAAAATTTTCGCCATTGATGTCTTGAGCATCAACTTTAATAGCTTCCGGCCTCCGCAAACTCAAAGTGAAAGCCAAAGACATCAAAATCTGTCGTAGTACAGCTGATTGGTATAACTAAATATACTAAACACTTATCATTAGTTCACCTCTCTTCTGAATTTCTGATTATCACCCCTTAAGGCACAAAAGTAGGCAATTAAAACTACGATAAAATTACTTTTTTATTTTTATTTTTTTGCTTTTTTAGAAGCCATATAACAACACGACACGATGAAACAAAATGCTAATAAAAAGACCCCGCCAGAAGTGTGCTGCTGGGTGTAACAAGTGTTGAAGACCCAGCAAAGGAGGATGAGCTGGGTGCTAAACATGATAACGATTCTGCTGATGTTGCCAATTTTACAGTCTAGGGTAGGGGTAGCTCAACGTTTATTCTATCACCAATTCCTGCACAGACTCTTACTTATTTTGATAGGACACGGGATGAACCCGACTTTGAACCCGTGGGTCCTTCTGGCACAGCAGAATCATTCTTCAAATATCCTCCATCTTCCCAGAAACGTAATGATAAACACACTACTTGGGAAGATGATTCAGCTGCACAAGGAGAGCTTGATTTAAGAAAGATGAATCCAGATGAAAGAGAAGCTTACAAGCTTGAGATCACTATTCCTGAACTATTAGAACAAAGAGCAACAGCTATACCTGAAAGGATACGCCAAATTAGATTGTTGTATCATCCACTTGATCAGCAATTCTACATCAATACATTGGAATTCAGCATTGAGGTTGGTGTGTATCTATACAACAGTGGTCAAAGGCTACATAATGATCAAGAGAAACTCTCTTTTATGAGGCTCTGCTGCTAGATATGGACTTAAAGCAATACTGTGATGCCATGACTACTGATGAAGGCAGACAGTTTATTGTTATCGCAAAATCCCTGAACATCACGGTTAATGAGTATCTTACAAGGGTTCAGCTTGAACAGCAAATAAGGGGTGATGCTGAATATGCTGAGAGGCTGAGGCTTAAGGAAGAAGAAGACAAATTGGCTGCTGACAGACAACAAGAAGTTGAATCTCTAAAGTTAGCAAAAGCCATTGTTAAAGCTCAGGATAAGGTACTTGATGAACAGGAATCAGCTGAGAAAGCACCTACTGTAGCTCCTATAGAAACTGAACAAACAATAGAGCTATCTGATCATTACTATAGGAGCAAGTATGGTGATGTGTTGATGAGAAGATCAAATCCTAGTAAGATCATATGGGTGTACAAAGGCACAAAAAGGGCTTTCAATGTCAGCAGGAAAAACAATATTTATGAGAGGGTATACTCAAGTGGTTTATACCAAAATCTTCTTTGAATCACTTCATATTCCTTACATAGTAACATTGGAACTTATGCATGATTTACTTCAATATAATCACGCTGACCTGGCGTCATTATATTGTACTAAATCGTACGTTCATTCCAATATCACTCCATATGGTCAATGTAACGTGATCATTTCAAGTTCGACTTAATTTCATCTAACGATGCTTTATCTATGCTATCTCAAAACCAAATCTACATAATTAATCTCACGGTTTCTCGGTGTGGGTGCGTTGGTTCCGTAGATCATGCATCAATGTCTAAATGTCCAGAAATTTTCTTCAAAATATTCGGGTTCGGGTAATGTCGTTAGGTTCCTTTCTAGAAATTCAATCTGAGTCTCGTGTCGAGTTGTACGTGTAGCAAGTAGTAATACACTATGTCTTGAGGCGACTCCCAAGTCTTTGGGTATGGCTGAGCATCAGTAGAAGACACTCTGACCTTGTGGAAGGAGATGTCCTCCCGACTTCTCCAATGCCTAAGAGTGTTAGGGATCTAAGTCCAGAAGTGTCGTAAGATCGTAGAGTAGTAGTGAAGGATGAAAGAGATAAGTGACGAACATGAAAGCGTACGAGATATAGGTTAACTGAACAACCTTCTAATGTTCATACGTTGTACGTGGCTAATTAGGGTACGGTTACTCCGACAAGTCCTCACATATCTCCTTCTTCAAAAATCAACTTTAGTGGGCGTGCAATCTGAGGGGTACTCTTCCTAGCTTGCGTGAAGTAATGTTTCGATCTCTGGAATGGTGGAACGGTAGTAACAGGTGGATTACAATACTAGTCCTTAGGATTAGACGAGTGGGAAAAGGGTTTAGAAAAACATCTGAACTAGGAAAGATAAATTTTCCAATTCGGTACAACGAATAGCAGACATGTAGCAAGAACGTAATCAGGCATAATAACTACAGCAACCTAGATCGTCTACAGCAGTACATAGCATGGCAATATAAGCAGTATCAAACAGAAGTAACATGCAATCAAAAGCAGATAGTAGCATGCAGTAACGAGAATAAGCAGTAGCATACAGCAAGATCATATAGCAGTAAAAGTAAGCTGTAGCATGCAGTAAGTTCACATAACAGTAAAAGTAAGCAGTAGCATGCAGCAGTTCCGCAAAAACAAGTAAACGAGCAAGTTGTAGATTAGTCCTATTAGCGAATCCTACTCAACTCAGTCAAGACTCACTAATGCAACCTAATTCCCTACAATCGATGCTCTGATACCAAATGTGACACCCCGTACAAAATCAACATGTACGAATCATCAACAACAGGTCCATTACACGGTACAATACTACATGCTGTTTTAAAACAAGTTTTGCATTCATGAAAAGGTGACGTCTTTACTAACGTCAAATATTTTACAAAGATAACGTGCTTCTACGAATAGAAAGCATTAACATAAGTACATGACACAAAGGTCATTACAAAGCCATTGTTCAAATGTAACATAAGTTGTGAATGCAAAGTAAAAGTTCCATGATTGAGACATCTCTAAGTAATGCAGCGGAAGTCTAACACAGCGAGTCTGTAACAGCAAGTCTATAACACCAAGACTATGACAGCAAGTCTAATAGTAGAAGCAACAACGTCTAAGCACCTGAGAAATACATGCTTAAAAAGTCAACACGAATATTTGTGAGCTATAGTTTGTTTGTAATCAGCAATGTAATGTAGACCACGAGATTTCAGTGCTTCAACCAGCATTTCAAATCAGTATTTCAAATCAGTATAAAGTATATGCTTATCCGTGGGTACCCGGTAACTAACTTAATGTAATAATACCCCCTAAAAGTACACTTGGCGAGTGCGTCTGTTTACGAAGTATTAAACACTCATTGAATGCTAGCGGGACTAGCCCGAGTGGGGATGTCAAACCCTATGGATCCATATCTAAGATTCGCGTTCACCGGTTCATAAACCAATGACTAAACGTTATCGAGCTAAGGGGAATCTTTGTGCCGTTATGTCACCCACACATATATAAAGTTTAAGTACTCATGTCTAGTATTTAAAACATAAAAAGTGCATGTATTCTCAGTCCCAAAAATAGTTGAAGTAAAAAGGGAAGCTACAACTCACAGTGAATGTGCGGTAAAAGTCGCTATGAAAAGTATGCAAGTAGTAAGTCGGTCCGAAAGGTCCTCAACCTAAGTCAAAGGTTACTAGGTCAGTAAATTGTCCCCAAAATTTTAAAAGTGAATAAATTAAGTTTAAATATCATCATCATCATCATCATCATTCGTAAAAGATAAAGTAAGTTTTCAATAAGAATAGAGATCGAAACAATAGGCTGACTTCGTACACCTGCTACGACCTCTATACAAACTGAAAAGACGCGTGGTCAGTGGCCAAGGCTCCATATGTGAGTCCTAGTATCGCTGTCCAATTTTAAGATCCTAACTCAATGCCGTTTGACCGTGGCGATGGTTCAAGCGCGAGTAGGTCGGAATTTTCAGCACGTCGTTACGAAGGCGTAGTGACTTTTGGAAGGCTATAAATCCTAAACTGTATATCGGATTTAGGCGAGTCTTAAACGAAAAGTCATATACTCAAACCGAAATATCTAAAAATCAACTTTTCAGAAGTCCCAGGAGTTTGATCAGACCCCAAAAAACAGAAAACAAGTGCTCTGGTGGGTTTCTTGGTGCTTGATGCTCATCACGGTTCTCATCCTTGATGCATATAAGCTTCAAGTGTACAACTCTTTGACGTTTTAGCATCATTATGACCAAGTTTTAACCATCAACACACAACTACAAGTTGAAGCTAACTTTTTACAAGTTTTGAACATCAAGGTTGTCTCTTTATTGTATAAACACAATAAAGCTTCAACCTTTGTCCTTTTGATACAAGTTTATGTATCTTCATCATATGAGATGATGAAGACTTGATTTTTATCACCATAAAAATCATAAAAAGGTTCCAAGTAAGTGAGATCTGTAATAATAACTTAGATCTCAAGTGTTAAGAAACTCTAAGCTAGAAAGCTTGGATCTTTACAAGATTAATGAGACCATAAGCTAGAAAGCTAAGATCTAGTAAAAGTAATGAGATTATAAACTTAAAAAGCTTAGATCTAAATAAAATAATGAAACCCTAAGCTAGAAAGCTTGGATCTTTAATGTTCTTGAAGATCCTTAAAGCAAAAAGCTAGATCTACAAGTTACATGAAGATCATAAACACAAGTTTTGATCTTTTTAACAAAATAAAGAGATCATAAGCTAGAAAACTTAGATCCAACATAAGTAATGAAGATTCAAAGCTAGAAAGCTTGAATCTTTCATGTTCTTGAAGGATTCAAATCAAAGTTTGAATCTACAAGATATAACAAGATCAAAAAGCTAAAAAGCTTGATCTTATGATGATGATGATGATGATGATGTCGTGTACAAGAAGAAGAGAAGAAGAAGAAAGTTTAAAACTTACAATTTTAAGTGTGAGAAAGACTAGAGAGAGAATTAGAGAGCAAGTGTGTAAAATGAGAATGAGATCAAGTGTAAAATGAAGGATAAAGGCTGATATTTATAGTGGTGGTGGGGGGTTCATGGCCGTAGGTTTAGGGGACAAGTGGGGGACAACTTTTGCTTTTTGCTTAGTGGTGGTCTAAAGGTGGTGCTTATTGTTAGGATCTCATGCAATATGTGTGGTAATGGTTAACAAAAATGCTAGTATGTTGGCTCATATTAATGGGTTTTTGTCTTACATTTTTATGGGTCATAAACTTATTAAAGTTGAGCTAATTTAAGAGTCCATTAGCTAGAGTAGGGTGGGCTTAAGTCCAATAAGGTAGAAAGTCCATTAAGACTAACTAGTGTGCATTAGTAAATTACTAAGCGTAATTAAGCAACCAATAAGCCAAGTAATTGTCATTAGAAAATAACAGTTAGTTTTACGTAGTCATAATATTCCAATTATGACCAAAATTAATCGTGTACAGAGTACATAGCTCGTTCTAAACGTCCAGTGACACTAACGGTCATAAAAGCCTTCGAGGATCAATTTAAGTAACTACGTACTTAATAACACGTTTTAAAATATAAACGAAAGTAATCAACATGAATAATGATCCCAGAATATAATATAGCTCATTACGCACAAATACGCAGTTTCGTGAAAGTATAGAACACAAAAATATAAGTCGAAAAAGTCGGGTCGTTACATTACCCAACCGTTAAAGAAAATTTTGTCCCGAAATTTTGAGGAGGGACCAACAACGGTACCGAATTTGAAGAAGAATGAGCGTATCAAAGTTCCGAGGGACTCGTGGGCTCAGAAGCGAGCTATTTACCTTGAAAGGTACTTGGGCGTATAAAAGTAGGAATAGGTATATGCCATTAATTAAGTCTCTTGACCTTAAGATCAACAAATTGATTTCGTTTCTTGTTAACATGAATATGTCATCTGAATACATACCTACAAAAGGAAAGATGATGTTTTTAGCCTTACAGGCATCTTCAGTAAGCTGGATGCATGAAATACATCACGAATGTTACCAAATTCATCTAAGACATTGAGCGCTTATGTCTCAATACAAAGCTTGAGAGGTAGAATGAAAAACATGGTGATCACAACCATGCAATTTTACGTCTGGATAGTGTTAGCCACGGATTTTACTAACCCCTTAATTTCGGAAGGAGGCCATAGGCATAAAGAACCCGATATTTAAAAAATGTTTCATTTGAATAAATGAATTGAAATTTTAGCTGAGAGTAACTAATCAGACTTACATGCCATGCAAGCCATAATTATTTATAGTGTCTTCAGGACGGTCTGATCGAACAATGAAAGACATCACCCAGTTTAACATGATGCATGTGAACTTATCCTGGGATGGAATGAAAGCACAATTCCATAATGTAACTATATGCTTTCAGTTACATGCTGAAGTTAGGGTTAACATCGACTAGAATAACATATAGTTGCAACCAACGAAGGAAGAAATATATAGAGTAACCACATCAATGTTGTAGATGTCTTAAGCAGTCCCTTCAAAGAGGATAACAAGATTCATAGATTTTTAAAGTAATTTACATTACATTTTCGAAAGAGAATAGCATGAAAGGTGTGATCTTTGAACGAGAGTGAACTCTTCGTACAACAAGCGAGCTGATCTGAGTTTATCCTTATACTTAAGGGGACGCGCGGATGAGAAGATACGTGAACCCTTGGTCATAAGGAATGGTTTACTCCAAGTGAAAAGAATCCCAAAAATGATTTCTTGTACCTCAACATACTGATTCATAGAGATGATGTTTACGAGGGGGTTGCGATTAGCCGTGAAATATTGAGAGTAGAAACCCACCTAGTGCCTTTCCTACAATGGGGTGACCACTGAGTGTACCTCAGAAAACTGATTCATCGGCACGCGTTTTTGTCATGTCTAACCTTAAGAGGAACATTTTATGAGTGTAAAGACTTCGTAACAACTTTTATAAAACTGCCATCCAAAGTGGCTCAAGAGTTTTTAACAGAGATTTTAATCGTAAGCTTCATCCCTAACAGAGGACGAAAGGAAATGTGATTAATACGAAAACCTTTAATAAAATCAACCAAGAAAGTTTTGAAAAACCTTTAAACGTTTGATGTAACAACATAGACGGAACGAAGTTCTTAGTGAATTTGGAAATATGTACAACGTGTACCATTTTGCACAAAACTATTTGACTTAAGTTAAATATCTCAATAAAGGAGCGATTTTTAAATAATTTGAAGGTATAACTTAGTATGTACTAACCAAAATAAGTAAAGGTAAATTTATTACTTAATTATATACATACCTATATAATTTTATAAATCACATAAGTGACAAAAGAATTTTATTACTTTTATTTGTCCATAAATCTCGTAAGGACCGCACAAATAAACGTGTAAAAATTTTGATAAACATAGTTTTTTGTATTTCAGAGGTTACGAGTTGAAAAAGATCGAGTGAAAAATTTTTGACATGAAAACTAATGAATTAAATGTAGTTTTGATAATTATCAGGACATAAGTCTTTGGGCCAAAAATGTTCACGTGCGAAGCCATTGCTAAAAAAAGTGAGGTATGAAGGATAGAGCATGAGGACGAGAAGTTAATCGCTTCTTGACTTTGCAAAATGCCAAACAGGTTATGAATAATATTAAAGTCGGAGTACTGATGGTGTTAATATCACTAAATGAGAATTCCCCTGGAATAAGTCAGGACTTAGAGTTATATAAGAAAGAGCATCGCTCCAACAGGTGTGGCAAATAAGATCCCTGGGGTAACGTAATAGTTTTGAATGGTTTAAGTGTTAGTAGATACCTAAAGGCTCTGCATGACGTGGCAATAAGTGCCTTTATCACACACACACATGAATCTCTTGATTTCGACGGTTGTAAAGTCTTCGTGATGACTTGGATACGAATAACACGAGAAATTTTATATAACAAGCAACGAAAATTTTTTAGAAATCGTTTAAGGTGACAATATAAGAAAAGAAATGAAGTTCTTAGTAAACTAGAGTTATGTACAACATGTACTATTCTAAGTAAAATATCTTTTGAATAAAAGAATTGATTTGTAAAAGTGAAAGTAAAATTTCATATGTACTAGTCAAAATTAAGTAATTATTTACTTTATTATATATAACATATACGGTTTCTAAAATTTGTACGAATGGCAATAAAATAAATTTATATTTGTAAAACTTTGAGAGGATCGCACAGTAAAATGGTGTGTGTAAAATTTTGGCAAACAAAATTTTCATATTTCGGAGGTTACAAGTTGGAAAAAGATTGACGAGGATCGAGTAAAAGATTTTTGAAAATTTCGGGTGATATTTGAGCAACGATGTTACGAGGTAATGAAAACTATTGAATTTAAATGTGGTTGATGACTATTAGTAGGGCATAAGTCCTTTGATCAAAAATGCTTAAGTGTGAAGTTGTTGCTTATAAGTGAGATACGAATGGGAAAGTATGAGGATGAGAATTAACCACCCATTGATTTTGGAAAATTTTGAACTGGTATGACTAATATCGAAGTAAGAAGGATGATGGTGTGATTATCATCAAATAAGAAATCTCTCGGAATAAGTTAGGATTTAGAGTCGCGTAAGAATGAGTATCAAACAAGATTCTTGGGTAGTCTTTAATATAGAATTTGAATCGCTGAAGTGACGGGATACAATTTCCTTTATGTATCATTGTGCAAGTTTTTCCATTGCATCGGTTTCTTTCATGGCTAGAAAGTGAGCAGATTTGGTGAGGCGGTCAATGATAACCTAGATAGCGTCATAACCGCCTACCGTTTTCGGTAGCTTCATGATGAAATTCATTGTTATTCCTTTCCATTTCCATTGTGGGATTTTGGGTTATTGAAGTAACCCAAATGGCTTTTGGCTCACCATTCTGTGAGGTATACGAATAATCTTCTCACTATAAATAACTTTCGCTTTCATCCTTGAAAGCCAGTCCGTTCCAACTATTTCATCAAGCTTCCTAACTTGATGAGTATTAGGTTAATCCTAAAGTCCATTCCAACTATTACATCAAGCTTCCCAAATTGATGGGTGTTAGGTTAATCTTAAGGTTCATTCCAACCAAATCTTATTATACTACCGTGAAAATTCTATCAATCTTCTCAAATAACATCTGCTTGTGCGTAGGTAACTAATCATTTCCACTATTACTTTAAAACTTCCAAGTTTTGTTGACATGAGGTCATCTTCAAATGACCCTCCTGTAAATTTTAAGGTACTACATTAAATTATTCCTCTATCTCTGCCAGCTTACCATTAGCCTGTCCTATAGAATACTTTACTCTCATGGTTGTTAATGGCTTATTAGTCATAACACTAAGGTTCTTAGATATAAGGTTTCTATCACCCTAGTATTAAACAACTCCGAGACAATAAAACGTTGTGATGAATCGTACCCTAACTATAATCAGGATCCATGCGAGTCTCCATAGCCGAGATAACGATTGATCTACCGCACGTAAGTCCAAAGTTTTTCCTATTTGAAAACTTTTTCCTTAAGAGCACTGGGTGTGGTGACGCGTTAGTCCTGTGTTAGTTCAGTGTCTTGTTGATGACTGGACGCTGACTGGACTGACACAGAAAACTGACACTGGTGGGAATTGGGTAGAATGTCAGTTCAGTGTCTTGGAGAGATAAGATAGGGTCCACCAATTTTTTTTAATAAGTAATTTCTTATATATTTTTAACACATTATTAAATATAATTAATAAAAATACGAAAAAATATTAAATTTAAAAATACATTATAGATCCTAAAATACACTTTTATTAAAAAAAAAAAAATCCTAAAACGATTACAATTAAAAACCTAAAATTAAAAGTTATTAAAAAAGTCCTAAAATTACTTATTAATCCTAAAGTTACTTATTAAATCCTAAAAATTACTTATTAAAAATAACAACAATTTAACGTCCATAGCGAGTGGGAGATCCGGATTCATGCGAAGACGTATCATCATCTCGACCGTTCGAAGCCGGAAGGCTCCACACGTTCCTACAGTACAACGTGATACGTTTGTTCTTCAGTTTGGCCTTTCCGACCATACGTTCCCACACGGATTCGGATTGAAATACCTTGAACAAATTCGTGACCTCGTCACAGTACCAAACGTCGGCGGCTTCGCAATCTACCATCTCACGTATAAAGCTCACAACGCGTTCTACATCGAAGCTGGTAACATCTAGAGCTTCGAACGATTGTGTGAACCCGTCGAGCCAATATTTGCGGTTATCGGATAGGTCACCGTTGTAGTGCACGTCGAGGTTGATCAAGCAAACATTGACCATTTTTTTTGTGAAGGAGAAAGGAATTTTTTTTTTTGTTAAATGATGTAGATTGTAGAATTTTTGTGTGTGTGTGTAAATAATGAAAATGATGGGTTATATACAGGGATTAAAAAAAAAGCAACGGATAGAATTTTGAATTTGGGGCACACTAAACAGCAATGGCCGAAGTCTTGCAAGTGACACCGGCACTACCGACGCACCCCCGACGCCGGCGCGGTGTGGGGCGACGGTCGGTGGGGCAACCGACGCCGGGGTGACCCCCTCCATATTGTCATTACCTGAAGGGAATGATGATTTTGTGATATATTGTGACGCCTCAAAGCAAGGTGTCGATTGTGTATTAATGCAACGAACGAAAGTAATTGCTTATGCGTCTAGACAATTGAAGATTCACGAACAGAATTATACGACGCATGATTTGGAATTAGGCGCGGTTGTTTTTGCATTAAAGACTTTGAGGCACTATTTATATGGGGTCAAAAGTATTATATATACCGACCATAAAAGTCTCCAACATATATTTAATCAGAAGCAACTGAATATGAGACAACGCAGGTGGATTGAACTGTTGAATGATTATGATTTTGAGATTCGATACCACCCGGGGAAGGCGAATGTGGTAGCCTACGCTTTGAGTAGAAAGGACAGAGAACCTATACGGGTAAAAGCTATGAATATAATTATTCGTACTAATCTTACTACTCAAATAAAGGAGGCGCAACAGGGGGTTGTAAAAGAAGGAAAGTTGAAGAATGAGATACCCAAAGGATCTGAGAAACATCTTAATATTCGGGAAGATGGAACCCGATATAGGGCTGATAGAATTTGGGTACCAAGGTTTGGAGATGTGAGAGAAATGGTACTTAAAGAAGCACATAAAACCAGATATTCAATACATCCCGGAGCGGGTAAGATGTATAAAGATCTCAAGAAACACTTTTGGTGGCCGGGTAAGAAAGCCGATATTGCTAAATATGTAGGAGAATGTTTGACGTGTTCTAAGGTCAAAGCTGAACATCAGAAACCATCAGGTCTACTACAACAACCTGAAATCCCAGAATGGAAATGGGAAAACATTACCATGGATTTCATTACTAAATTGCCAAGGACTGCAAGTGGTTATGATACTATTTGGGTAATAGTTGATCGTCTCACCAAGTCAGCACATTTCCTTCCAATAAGAGAAGATGACAAAATGGAGAAGTTGGCGCGATTGTATTTGAAAGAGGTTGTCTCCAGACATGGAATACCCATCTCTTTTATCTCTGATAGGGATGGTAGATTTGTTTCAAGGTTCTGGCATACATTGCAACAAGCATTAGGGACTCGTCTAGACATGAGTACTGCATATCATCCACAAACTGATGGGCAGAGCGAAAGGACGATACAAATGCTTGAAGACATACTACGAGCATGTGTTATTGATTTCGAAAACAGTTGGGATCGACACCTACCGTTAGCAGAATTTTCCTACAACAACAGTTATCATTCTAGTATTGAGATGGCGTCTTTTGAGGCACTTTATGGTAGAAAGTGTAGGTCTTCAATTTGTTGGAATGAAGTGGGGCATAGGCAAATTACGGGTCCGGAGATAATACAAGAAACTACCGAGAAAATCATCCAAATTCAACAACGATTGAAAACCGCCCAGAGTCGACAAAAGAGCTACGCAGATAGTAAAAGAAAAGATATAGAGTTTGAAATTAGAGAAATGCTCATGCTTAAGGTTTCACCTTGGAAAGGCGCTGTTCGATTTGGTAAACGGGGGAAACTAAATCCAAGGTACATTGGACCATTCAAGATTATAGATCGTGTCGGACCAGTAGCTTACCAACTGGAGCTACCTCAACAACTCGTGGCTGTACGTAACACTTTCCACGTCTCGAATTTGAAGAAATGTTTTGCTAAAGAAGATCTCACTATTCCGTTGGACGAAATCCAAATCAATGAAAAACTTCAATTCGTTGAAGAACCCATCGAAATAATGGATCGTGAGGTTAAGAGACATAAGCAAAACAAGATACCGATTGTTAAGGTTCGATGGAATGCTCGTAGAGGATCCGAGTTCACCTGGGAGCGTGAAGATCAGATGAAGAAGAAATACCCGCATCTATTTCCAGAAGATTCGTCAACACCTTCAATAGCTTAAAATTTCGGGACGAAATTTATTTAACGGGTAGGTACTGTAGTGACCCGAACTTTTCCATGTTTATATATATTAAATGAAATTGATATTTATATGATTAAGTGTTTCCAACATGTTAAGCAATCAAACTTGTTAAGACTTGATTAATTGAAATAGGTTTTATATAGACTATTGACCACCCAAGTTGACCGGTGATTCACGAACGTTAAAACTTGTAAAAACTATATGATGTCATATATATGGATATATATATATATAGTTAACATAGTATTATGATAAGTAAACATATCATTAAGTACATTAATAATGAACTACATATGTAAAAACAAGACTACTAACTTAATGATTTCGAAACGAGACATATATGTAACGATTATCGTTGTAATGACATTTAATTGTATATATCATATTAAGATATATTAATATATCATAATATCATGATAATGTAATAATTTAACATCTCATTTGATATAATAAACAATGGGTTAACAACACTTAACAGGATCGTTAACCTAAAGGCTTCAAAACAACATTTACATGTAACGACTAATGATGACTTAACGACTCAGTTAAAATGTATATACATGTAGTGTTTTAATATGTATTTATACACTTTTGAAAGACTTCAAGACACATATTAAAGTACTTCTACTTAACAAAAATGCTTACAATTACATCCTCATTCAGTTTCATCAACAATTCTACTCGTATGCACCCGTATTCGTACTCGTACAATACACAGCTTTTAGATGTATGTACTATTGGTATATACACTCCAATGATCAGCTCTTAGCAGCCCATGTGAGTCACCTAACACATGTGGGAACCATCATTTGGAAACTAGCATAAAATATCTCATAAAATTACAAAAATATTAGTAATCATTCATGACTTATTTACATGAAAAAAAAATTACATATCCTTTATATCTAATCCATATACCAACGACCAAAAACACCTATAAACACTTTAATTCTTCAATTTTCTTCATCTAATTGATCTCTCTCTAGTTCCATCTTCAAGTTCTAAGTGTTCTTCATAAATTCCATAAGTATAGTTTCATAAAAATTAAGAATACTTCCAAGTTTGCAAGTCTACTTCCAAGCTTTCTAATCCATTCCAAGTAATCATCTAAGATCAAGGAACCTTTATTATTTATATTAGGTTATCTTTCTAATTCAAGGTAATATTCATATTCAAACTTTGATTCAATTTCTACAACTATAACAATCTTATTTCGAGTGAAAATCTTACTTGAACTGTTTTCGTGTCATGATTCTGCTTCAAGAACTTTCAAGCCATCCAAGAATCCTTTAAAGCTAGATCCATTTTTCTCATTTCCAGTAGTTTTATCCAGAAAACTTGAGGTAGTAATGATGTTCATAACATCATTCGATTCATACATATAAAGCTATCTTATTCGAAGGTTTAAACTTGTAATCACTAGAACATAGTTTAGTTAATTCTAAACTTGTTCGCAAACAAAAGTTAATCCTTCTAAATTGACTTTTAAAATCAACTAAACACATGTTCTATATCTATATGATATGCTAACTTAATGATTTAAAACCTGGAAACACGATGAACACCATAAAATCGGATATACGTCGTCGTAGTGAAATCGGGGGCTGTTTTGGTTTGGATAATTAAAAACTATGATAAACTTTGATTTAAAATTTGTTATTCTGGGAAAATGATTTTTCATATGAACATGAAACTATATCCAAAAATCTTGGTTAAACTCAAAGTGAAAGTATGTTTTTCAAAATGGTCATCAAGATGTCGTTCTTTCGACGGAAATGACTACCTCTTTAGTAATTGACATGTAACTTAAATTTCTGACTATAAACCTATACTTTTTCTGTTTGGATTCTTAAATTAGAGTTCAATATGAAACCATAGCCATTTGATTCACTCAAAACGGATTTAAAATGAAGAAGTTATGGGTAAAACAAGATTGGATATTTTTGATCTTTTTAGCTACGGGAAATGTTTAACAAATCTATACAAATCATATCCTAGCTAACTTATATTTTATTATACATGTATTCTAATATATTATATAATCTTGGGATACCATAGACACGTATGCAAATGTTTTGACATATCATATCGACCCATGTATATATATTATTTGGAACAACCATAGACACTCTATATGCAGTAATGTTGGAGTTAGCTATACAGGGTTGAGGTGGATTCCAAAAATATATATACTTTGAGTTGTGATCTAGCCTGAGACATGTATACACTGGGTCGTGGATTGATTCAAGATAATATATATCGATTTATTTCTGTACATCTAACTTTGGACAACTAGTTGTAGGTTACTAACGAGGACAGCTGACTTAATACACTCAAATCTTTAAAACATAATAAAAATGGTTGTAATTATATTTTGATCATACTTTGATATATATGTACATATTTTTATAGGTTTGTGAATCGATCCGTGGCCAAGTCTTATTTCCGAGGAAGGAAATATCTGTGAAAGTGAGTTATAGTCCCACTTTTAAAATCTAATATTTTTGAGATGAGAATACATGCAGGTTTTATAAATAATTTACAAAATAGACACAAGTACGTGAAACTACATTCTATGGTTGAATTATCGAAATCGAATATGCCCCTTTTTATTAAGTCTGGCAATCTAAGAATTAGGGAACAGACACCCTAATTGACGCGAATCCTAAAGATAGATCTATTGGGCCTAACAAACCACATCCAAAGTATCGGATGCTTTAGTACTTCGAAATCTATATCATATCCGAAGGGTGTCCCGGAATGATGGGGATATTCTTATATATGCATCTTGTTAATGTCGGTTACCAGGTGTTCACCATATGAATGATTTTTATCTCTATGTATGGGATGTGTATTGAAATATGAAATCTTGTGGTCTATTGTTACGATTTGATATATATAGGTTAAACCTATAACTCACCAACATTTTTGTTGACGTTTAAAGCATGTTTATTCTCAGGTGAATATTAAGAGCTTCCGCTGTTGCATACTAAAATAAGGACAAGATTTGGAGTCCATGTTTGTATGATATTGTGTAAAAACTGCATTCAAGAAACATATGTCGATGTAATATATTTCTATTGTAAACCATTATGTAATGGTCGTGTGTAAACAGTATATTTTAGATTATCATTATTTGATAATCTATGTAATGTTTTTAAAACCTTTATTGATAAAATAAAGGTTATGGTTGTTTTAAAAATGAATGCGGTCTTTGAAAAACGTCTCATATAGAGGTCAAAACCTCGCAATGAAATCAATTAATATGGAACATTTATAATCAATATGAACGGGACATTTCACCAGGAGTCTGATCAGACCCCGAAAAATAGAAAACAAGTGCTCCGGTGGGTTTCTTGGTGCTTGATGCTCATCACGGTTCTCATCCTTGATGCGTATAAGCTTCAAGTGTACAACTCTTTGACGTTTTAGCATCACTATGACCAAGTTTTAACCATCAACACACAACTACAAGTAAAAGCTAACTTTTTACAAGTTTTGAATATCAAGGTTGTCTCTTTATTGTATAAACACAATAAAGCTTCAACCTTTGTCCTTTTGATACAAGTTTATGCATCTTCATCATATGAGATGATGAAGACTTGATTTTTATCACCATAAAAATCATAAAGAGGTTCCAAGTAAGTGAGATCTACAATAATAACTTAGATCTCAAGTGTTAAGAAACCCTAAGCTAGAAATCTTGGATCTTTACAAGATTAATGAGACCATAAGCTAGAAAGCTAAGATCTAGTAAAAGTAATGAGATCATAAACTTAAAAAGCTTAGATCTAAACAAAATAATGAAATCCTAAGCTATAAAGCTTGGATCTTTAATGTTCTTGAAGATCCTTAAAGCAAAAAAGCTAGATCTACAAGTTACATGAAGATCATAAACACAAGTTTTGATCTTTTTAACAAAATAAAAAGATCTTAAGCTAGAAAACTTAGATCCAACAAAAGTAATGAAGATTCAAAGCTAGAAAGCTTGAATCTTTCATGTTCTTGAAGGATTCAAATCAAAGTTTGAATCTACAAGATATAACAAGATCAAAAAGCTAAAAAACTTGATCTTATGATGATGATGATGTCGTGTACAAGAAGAAGAGAAGAAGAAAGTTTAAAACTTACAATTTTTAGTGTGAGAAAGACTAGAGAGAATTAGAGAGCAAGTGTGTGTAAAATGAGAATGAGATCCAGTGTAAATTGAAGGATCAAGGCTTGATATTTATAGTGGTGGTTGGGGGGGGGGGGGGGTTCATGGCTGTAGGTTAGGGGACAAGTGGGGGACAACTTTTGCTTTTTGCTTAGTGGTGGTCTAAAGGTGGTGCTTATTGTTAGGATTCCATGCAACATGTGTGGTAATGGTTAACAAAAATGCTAGTATGTTGACTCATATTAATGGGTTTTTGTCTTACATTTATATGAGTCATAAACTTATTAAAGTTGGGCTAATTTAAGAGTCCATTAGCTAGAGTAGGGTGGGCTTAAGTCCAATAAGGTAGAAAATCCATTATGACTAACTAGTGTGCATTAGTAAATTACTAAGCGTAATTAAGCAACCAATAAGCCAAGTAATTGTCATTAGAAAATAACAATTTGTTTTACGTAGTCATAATATTCCAAATATGACCAAAATTAATCGTGTACAGAGTACATAGCTCGTTCTAAATGTCCAGTAACACTAACAGTCATAAAAGCATTCGAGGATCAAGTTAAGTAACCACGTAATTAATAACACGTTTTAAAATATAAAGGAAAGTAATCAACATGAATAATGATCCCAGAATATAATATAGCTCAGTACGCACAAATACGCAGTTTCGTGAAAGTATAGAGTACAAAAATATAAGTTGAAAAAGTCGGGTCGTTACAGACAGTATTCTTCAATTAGCACAGGATGTGTACCCAGAAATTCTTCAATTAGCTAGAATGCAGCTTACTACACAGGACAGCTATGCTCAATTACAAGCATAGTGGTTTCCTGAGGGTCTACATCAATTGTACTATTTAACAGAAGTCAAAGATAAAGTTGAACAAAAAAGGACACGTGTCGGCGGCTGATAAGTGACCTTACAAGACCACGTGGGAATGCAGAAGTTTAACGCATGTGCAGACATGTGTTATCCTTTGTCAACGCCTAGGGAACACGACATTCTATTTGTTTAATCAAATAGTGGTGCCAAACCGAATTGTGGTGTTCCTGCAAATAGCTACCAAAGAGGAAAAAGGAGATCACGCTCTCTGATGTAGTTATCTCCACAAGTACAGACATCCTATGTACCAGTGGATAATAAAACAATTACACGGTTAATAGGACTACTGTAAATTGGTGTATCCACTATTGTAACAACTAGTGGTGTGGGTTTGTTTATTTAGAGTCCAAAACGTGTAATAGCTTAGAACACCCTCTGTAGCTATACTTAGGTAAATCTGTATCAACCAACTATCATTCCGCTGAGGATAGTTGTAATTCTTTGTGATTTAATCAATAAAGAATAAACCGTTAAAAATTACCTTTTGACTCTATTTAATTTAATTGCTTGAATACTAAACTGTCTAAACTGCTTAAGTTAATCAAGAAGAATTGTATTCACCCTCCCTCCCCCCCTACAATACTCATGTTGTTTATCAAGGGACCAATAATAAGTCACCCAATATTAAGGGTATCTGAACTGCTAATGTACATAGGGACAATTTAATCCCTTACAATTTTAGCTTAAAATAATTATATCTTCAGTTCTTTTTTAAATCTCATTCAACATTTCATAGGTTTAAGTTGATTTTTTTGACCCACTCAAATATACCTGTATATTTTAAAGAAGGTCAAATAGAGATAGAGTTTGTTGACAAACCTCAACTAAAACCATCGTTGGCCTCCATTAATACTTTCCACACACCGTTATCAATTTTGGCAACTTAAACATAAACAAAAAAAAAAACAACATCGACAATTATCACAGCTCATACCGCATATCTGAAACCCTTAATTATTTAAATTTTAATTCGTAGTAAAACAGTTTACCTGGTCGATCGAGAGTGAAAATCACGAAAAACACGGTACGACGATGGCGACGGGGACGGTAACGGCGCGACGGTGGATGCTTGAAATCGGTAAAGATGAACTAATTAGGGTTAGAACAGAAGACGGTAGCGAAGGTGGAGATGGTGGAGACAGTGGAGATGGGGAAGATGGTGGCGACGCGATGATGATGGTGCGGTGGGGGTGACGACGATGGTGCAGTGGCGGTGGCGACGATGGTGCGGTGGCGGTTCGCCAGAAGTTTCCAGTGATGTTTGGAAAGAAATAAGGAATATAAGGGTGTATGGAAGAATAAAAAAGAAAGTGTTGGATCCGACCCGATCCAAAAGCTATGTGCGGTTTCAACAGTAAGCAACACCCAAATTAGCCAAACATATAAGTGGGCAAAATACGCCATTTAGATTATTGAGTAATGTGCACTTCATTTAAGGGATTTTTTAAAAATACATCTCTTAGGATTAGAGATTTTACATCAACCATTTCCTTTATTTTAGGTGATAATGTACTTTTATTAGACAATATTACTTGCCAACATAGTTTTGAGAATTTAGAAGACGAACATGCGTACTTACTAATAAACCAAGTGGGTGGGATGATTTTCTTTGCATATTTTTTCTTTTTAACACTTATCTTTTGTGGACGCTTGACATCAATGATTTTGAGTCTAGCTTTTTTGACTTTCTTGTCCACTTGCTCCATTTTTGTGTAGGACGAAGACTCCCTTTTAAATTCACGTAGCTGATTTTCTGAGTTCGCTTCCGCAGCTCTTATAAAGTTATTGACTTCCATGAATAGATCTTCCATTAATGTAGGTGGTCGGGCAATGAAGTCTTTAAAAATTCATCCCATTCAAAGCCCGTTGATGAATGCTTCTGTCATCATCTCATCTGATCGATCCTTCATGTGTAATGTTGCTCTGTCCAACCTTTCCAAGTAGTCTTTCAAGCTTTCATCATACTGTTGTCAAATTCCAAGTATCTGAGCTTGATTTTTTTGAAACCTTCTTTGTTGTACTAAGTTAGCGCGAAACATGTTTCTTAACTCATGGAAGTCGTTAATACCTCATGGTGGTAGGTTATCGTACTAGAATCTTGTTGTTCCACTTAGAGTAATGTGGAAGAATCGACACCAAGCTGGCTCTGGTAACTTGTGTATATCCATGTTCTCATGAATATTGTTAGTGATCTTCGGGATCTGATAACCCATCGTATGTTTTTAAATTGTTACGCACTTTGAGTCTATCGGGCGTGTTGTAATCTCTTATCCGTTTTGTAAATGGGGAGTCCACCAAATTTAGTATTTCTTGCATATTCTTTAGATGCGAATGGCTCGTTATAAAGTCAGTAACACTTCTGGGTTTTCGCTTAGTGAACATTTCTTAATTTTCGAGTATAGTTTCAACTCTACTTTTTTTTAAGTGATTTGCTATTTCCTTCACCATTTTTCAGCATTGGTTCGTCAAGTGACTCCTCGTAATCTGAATTCCATGGTTCGATGACGGGACGATCATCAAGGGATGGTGTCTTCTTTGTGGTTGCATCCTTCCTTTTTGAAAAAAATGCTAAGTACATAGCATTTATTTGATTGAAGTTTTGGATAAAAAATTGCATGATTGGATCATCAGGATTTCTCGTCCATACGTCCTTATTCGTGTATCTTCGACTCCAAGGACTGGTGTGCTTCCTGGCGTTCCGATAGTAGGGACGTTTGCCTCTAGCGGTTGTTCTGAAGGCAATTCAGAACTACTTGAACCATTTCCCTGATCATGGGTTGGGGTAGTGTACGAAGCTTCTAAGGTCATTATTTATAACTTGGTAGAAAAAGGGTTTAATTCGGGGTTCCACGATGGCGCCAAATGATGATATGTCAAATTAAAAGACAATAATATGGTTCGTGATGACTGTATTAGTTGACTTAATTATCAATATCACTCACGATAGATGTTTTATTATTCGGGTTAATATGAAGGCTTGGAAATGTTTATCGTGTCGGGTTGCGATTACCTATCTAGTAACACATAACAAATCTAGTGTAATTGATTTTACGCCACTTATCTTTACAAGAACCGAATGGATGTATTGATGAATTCATGAACATGGTGTGACGACCCGAAAATTTCCGACTAAATTTAAACTTGATCTTTATATGTTTCCGGTACAATAAGCAAAGTCTGTAATATTGAGTCTTAAAAAATTTTGAATTTGTTTACATGAATTCACTGACCTTTAATTGTTTCCGACGATTCACGAACCTATAAACGCAAATAGAAATGTACATGTAATAAACTATACATATACATAATTAGATATTGTAAAATTAATATAATAGAGAACTAATATGTGATTTAGTTATTAAGAAAGATAAATAACTAAAACTTGTTATTAATTGATTTCGAACATAATTTGTCAAACGATTAACAAAGTATAAATTGTATAATGTCATACTTTGAATATAAATTGTTTTGATATATATAATTGATACATCTATCTAAGTAATGAATCTGGATATGTAAAACATAATTATAGTAATTTGAATATACATATTATATATAAACATAATTATTACTATATGTATATTGATAATATATATATATATATATATATATATATATATATATATATATATATATATATATATATATATATATATATATATATATATATATATATATATATATTCAAATATGTGATTATATAAGATAAGTATTACATAATTAATAAATTGTAATATTAATACGTTAAAAGTAATTACAAGTTAAAATATAGTTATTATATTATTATTACTCTCACTGAAATAAATATTAGTATTAATATTAATATGAGAAGTATGAATATTAATATTGATATTAATATTTGTATTATTAATTTTAATATGAGATATAAATATATATAAAAATTGATTACCATTAATAATAGTAATATTATTATAACTAATTTTATTAATATCATTAATAATAGTTTTATTATCATTATTATCATTAAACTTATTATTGTTATTATTATCATTACTCTTATTAATATTGTTATTAGTAGTATTATTATTAATAATAGTATTATTATCATTACTATTATATTGTTACTAATATTATTTATTTCATTAATATTAGATATAAAATTTTGTATGATTAATGTTATTATGATTTATTATATATACAGATATATATAAATTTGATATATAATTACACAAATACAGATATATATAAATACATATACATATACAAAATACCTGTATACCTATATAAAAATATATCCAGAATATATATACACATAAATACTGATATATACATACAGAGAAATACGTATTCTATTTCAAATCACTTTCAAACTGTGTAATTTATCTTCTTAATTGATGAATAAGTCGATTTTCAAATCAAAAACTCGTACAATCTGTTAGCAGTCTTTTTCCTCTTTTTTTTTTTTTTTTTGTTTTCTTCTTCCTGGATGGCATCTTCCTGTTGAGTGCTTACAAATTTATATGAAGAATCGATTAAGCCTGTGGAGAAAAAGAAAAGAATTCGTTCAACTCTCTGTCACCAAAATCCTTATAACTCCTGTTGTTTTCCTTTTGTTTTTCCAGTTTAAAAACCCACCAAATCCTATTGCTACGCGATTGCTAATACTTGTTTTACAACTGCTTCTGTTTTATTTTAACCCGACAACAACGAGCCACAATTGAACTGCTAAGCGTAGTTGTTTCTGCTCCTTTTTCCTATTGGGACGTCAACCAAACCCCATCACAAATTAACCGTATTCGCAAGAACTATTGCTGCTACTCGCTTTTAATTTCTGTTTCTAATTACCCGAATAATAATGATGAGTAAAGTGAAGAACGATGGTGACAGATATAAGTGATAAAGATGACGATGGTTTTTTTTTTAAAAAAGAAGATAATGGAGTGGTTGTAGAGAGACAATTACAGCTTGCCTTTCCATCTGTTACATTCTCAAAAAGGGAATCCAAGATTGATAAAGTTGAGAGGTAATCGAATTGCCATGTTCCATTTTCTATTTTGGCCGACACCCTTTTTAACCAACCATCAACTAACCCACTTGATATAAAAGAATTAGGGATGACCTGTACAAGAAAGTGTGGCCACCGAATTTTGTTAGGCTGTTGTATGATTTTTTTTCTTTTTTTTTGTCGAGCAGTCTGTGGAACCCAACAGCCACGAATTGGATTAAAATATTTAGTTGGGCCAACATGTATTTTTCGGATGGACATATCAAATCCTCTTACTCCTACTTGCTAACACCGACGGCTATCCATCTGTTTTACTTTTTTTTTTTTTTGGTTTCAATCGTGTTCCAACCCAAACCATCGAACAATCATTTACAGCTGTGATGATAAATTGAAACGATAAAGATTATTTGATCATGAAAATATAAGTTGGTGATATAATTCGATTGATAATACTAATGAGGATCACTGTTCTGATCGTGATTATGGAAAATTTTAATGATGATGATGATTAATTGATAACGATGATGAAGAAATAATATCACAGCAACTACGATGGTGATTAGAATGATTATACGATTTAGATGATGAAGATGACGGTTGGGATAATTAGGATGATGATGTTGTGATTTTATGTGATATAAGATGATGATAATAAATCATGATGGAAAATTGATGATGATTAGATTATTAAGATGATGATTATGATTTTATAATGAAAACGGCGATAATGATGATTAATGAGGGTGAATCGAAACCTGTTTTACTGCTATCGTATTATTCTGTTTCATTATAATGATAACAATGGTGAATATCAGATTAAACTTTGCTAACCACTCTTGGGCTTAGCTTATTTACTCAGTTGGACTAGAAGTTTAATTCTTATTGGGCCGTGGATTTGTGTTGGGCTGTGATCCAAGTAAATTATTGGGTCAGATTAATGAAATTGAAGGAGAAATAAGAAACAGGATAGTAATACGGGTTATATGGGTATCCGATGTATATTAGTCAGAAAAACGGAAATAGAGGGATGGTTAAGGGGTGTTCTAGTTGAGCGAGGGGTCGTGAGTTCGAATCTTGTCTAGAGCATTTCTTTTTTGGAAAGCCTTTTGAAACCTTTAAGGTAGTATTTAATTTATTATTATTATTATTATTATTATTATTATTATTATTATTATTATTATTATTATTATTATTATTGTTATGTTATTATTATTAGTAGTATTAATTATAACTTTTATTATTATTATTATTTCTAATACAAATATTATGTATCATTTATTGTTAATATGATTATAGTTACAACTAGGATTTTTATTATATTTAGTATTAACATCATTATCATTATTATTATTATTATAAGTATTATTATTAATATTATCATTTAGATTATTATTAGTAGTATCATTATTATTATAACAACAACTATATTATTATTATTATCATTATTTTAGTACGATTATAATTATTATTTTTACAAACCAAGGATATTTATATAACAATAGAATTATTACATATATCATAAGTATATCTAATTTACTATTTTTCACATAAAAAATAACATATATAGATATATATAACAATTGGAATAATAAATACATTACTATTTAAATAATAATATATTATATAATTAATATATAAACTGGGTCGAATACTATTATATGCTCATTACATGTGTTAATATATATATACAAATGATATAGGTTCGTGAATCCGAGGTCAACCTTGCATTGTTCAATGTCGCCATATGTATTTTTACTACAAAATACAGTATTGTGAGTTTCATTTGCTCCCTTTTTAAATGCTTTTGCAATATATATTTTTGGGACTGAGAATACATGCGCTGTTTTTATAACTGTTTTACGAAATAGACACAAGTACTTAAAACTACATTCTATGGCTGGATTATTAAACCGAATATGCCCCTTTTTAGTCTGGTAATCTAAGAATTAGGGAACAGACACCATAATTGACGCGAATCCTAAAGATAGATCTATTGGGCCCAACAAGCCCCATCCAAAGTACTGGATGCTTTAGTACTTCGAATTTATCATGTTCGAAGGGAGTCCCGGAATGATGGGGATATTCTATATGCATCTTGTTAAGGTCGGTTACCAGGTGTTCACCATATGAATGATTTTTATCTCTATGTATGGGACGTATATTTATGAGAAATGGAAATGAAATCTTGTGGTCTATTTAAATAATGGAAATGATTGTTATGATAAACTAATGAACTCGCCAACCTTTTGGTTGACACTTTAAAGCATGTTTATTCTCAGGATTGAAAGAAATCTTCCGCTGTGCGTTTGCTCATTTTCAAGATATTACTTGGAGTCTTTCATAGCATATTTCGAGAACGTTGCATTCGAGTCATTGAGTTCATCAAATATTATTATTAAGTCAATTTAGAGTTGGACAGTGGATATTATGAAATGGTATGCATGGATGTAAAGAAAGTTTGTCTTTTAAAAACGAATGCAATGTTTGTAAAATGTATCATATAGAGGTCAAGTACCTCGCGATGTAACCAAATGTAATGTATTCGTCCAAATGGATTAGGACGGGTCATTTCAGGTGGTATCAGAGCGGTGGTCTTAGCGAACCAGGTCTTGCATTAGTGTGTCTAAATGATAGTTGTTTAGATGCATTAGTGAGTCTGAACTTCGACCGTGTCTGCATGTCAAAAGTTTTGCTTATCATTTAGTGTCGAAAATTATTTGCTTATCATCCTTAAGGTCTAGACACGCCTTATTGCCTTTATTGCATAGACAATGTATAGATAAATTCATATCTTAGCGTATCTGTTATTGTTACCTTTGCCTGACAGCTTTCATAGATTCCTCCGTAACTTATAGGATTTTAGTATTATATATGCATATGTAAATTATGTATTGCAGGGTACTAATCTACATCCTATAATCTATTTCTTATCAAAAATCCTTCATCTGATCGTACGAGATGAATCCCTCAACCAGTTCGAATTCCTCGGATTCCGACAGCTATTCCGATATGGAATTTCACCTAAGCTCCGAAAGCAGTGTCACTAGAATGAATCAACCAATTCATTTGATAGGTTTGTAGCCTACTTAATCATTGGAGACAAAAAGAAGATGATCCTCTCCATCAACCAAATTCACCTCTTGGCGAAGAACCTGAAGCACTTACCGGTGATGTAACACCGGCCATTTTTTATTTTTTTTTAAATACACAGCGGAAGACTTTGTTAACAAATACAATATAAGTCACGTCTTTACATTAATTCGTGAAATTACGTTTAAGTTTACACAACGGTGTTACGTTATTACAAAACATTATTTATACAAAAGTCCACATCAGAGTTGGGTTGTCAAACATGTCTTCTGCATCAATACCCATCCCATCTAGCAGTACCTAAACCTGCAAAGGGGGAAACATGTGGGGGATTAGCGCACCGCTAAGTGAATGAAATCTATCTAACAGATATAGCTTAAGCCACACACAAGCTATATATTAACAACAACACTTGCTAACTACCAACTAGCATACAATAAGACAATACGAGGATCGGCGGCTTGTACGAGCACACGACTCCCAGCTGATCGGGCCTGAGTCTACCGATAGTCCCTGCTACTCAATTTACAGTATAGTTATCCAGATGCAGGGGATGCATCGTTCACACTATACTCCACAATCAGTAGCCTATGGACCCAACCTCCCCTAGGCACGGTTGACCTCATACGGACTCTAACCACTCCTAGGCACGGTCTCGAGTCCCCAGTCTCCCTAAGCCCGACTGGTGCCATTCACACAGTGTACACATAATTCACATACAACATCAGGCAAACGATATTATTCTATCATGGCAATTCCTACACTATGCATGGTAAAAGAGTCAACCACAGTAGCATGATATGCTACTTAAACTCTATCCATAGATAGACCCACTCACCAATTACCAGCAACTGCTCAGTTATTATTTCTGAGCTTCTTCCTTGTCCTTATCTCCTGAGAACAGCAAAAACCAAGTTAGAATAGTGTTCCCATCAAGATTAGACACACTGACAGCGAATTATAGCAAATTCATAAAAAAATGCGTCCGCTAAAATTTTCATGCTTAACACTTATGCACTTTCAAAATTTACATCCTGAACACCAAAATATAAACGGGCAGCATAACGGCTAGAAAAAGGCACTTTGGTAAAACATTCTGCCCTGTACACACAGTCGGTCGACTGACACTTACAGTCGGTCGACTGTCGACACAATCGGTCGACTGACCTGTCCAGTCGGTCGATTCATTGGGTAATACATCAATCGGCCGAAGGCAAATCTCAGTCGGTCGGTTCACTCGCCAGTCGGTCGGTTCACCCTCAGTCGGTCGACTGTCGTCCGACAGTCGGCCGACTGTGTTCATCTTCCTCAGAAACTGAACAAAGGCTACGGACTTCACGATGAAATCCTCAAATCTCGATCTAGAGCTCGTCTTAAACACCAAAATCGACCACAACTTGTTCACTACTTGTTATAGACTCAAAACTCACAACAATTTGACCATAACAACACTTAAATCACTTGTTTTGACACAAATTCAAGCTTTTTACAAAACTCACACAAAACCAAGAATTTAACAACGAATTGAACACAAAAACACATGTTACTTACCTTGATAGACTCAGTAATCTGTAAGAAACAAGATGGTATGAACAATTTGAGCTCTAGAATACAATTTAGGAATTAGGGTTTGAAGAGGTGGAAGTTAGGTACGGGAGTGAAGAATGAATTTTCTAGAAATGGGAAGGAAATACAGTACACTAGTCTCTTAGTTGGGTTTAATTCCCACACTGAGCAACACACGGGTATTTACCAGTTATCTGATATCTTTCGCACAAGATTAGGTAACCCAAACGAGGTCCAAATAAAATAAACAAACCTGTTCTGGGACCCTTGTCACAAACTGGTCACAACACAATTATAATAAAACACTAATAAAATAATTAAAATAAAAATCACTTAAGACTAAGCACAAACCCTAAGGGCAAAAATAGTCCACTTACAACTAGCCCGGTTTTCAGTCTGTTACAAATCCACCCCCCTTAAGGAGATTCCGTCCTCGAAATCTGGTCTTGGTCAAACAAATGAGGGTAGCGGTTTCTCATCAACTCTTCCGTTTCCCACGTAAGATTAGAACCCAAACTGTGTTTCCACTCAATCAACACCATCGGTATCTCTTTATATCTCAACTTAGTCACCTTTCGGTCAACTACACGGACCGGCTCTTCCACCAATTTCTTATTCAAATCGACCCTTAAATCTTCTAAAGGAAGAAGTTGCGTTTCATCATCGACTTTACACTTACGAAGATAACACACGTTAAATGTATTATGAATACTGGCTAACACTGGCGGAAGATCTAACACCACAGTCTGATCATTCAACACTTCACTGATCGGAAACGGACCAATAAATCTCGGTGCTAACTTACCACGTTTACTGAATCTGATAACCCCTTTCCACGGCAAAACTTTCAGATACACTCGTTCACCCACATTAAAGGTTACCGGACGTCTACGCGGATCAGCATACATTTTCTGCCTATTTCTAGCGGCTTTCAACTTTTCTCTCGCAATTGCAACTTTTTCGGCTGTCATTTGAACAATTTCGGGACCTGCAAACTGTTTCTCCCCGGCTTCTAACCAACAATTCGGAGTTCTGCAACGACGACCGTATAACATTTCATAGGGTGGCATCCCTATACTCGAATGATATGAATTATTATACGCAAATTCGATCAACGGCAAATGTGTATCCCACGAACCACCGTATTCTAACACACAAGCCCTTAACATATCCTCCAAAGTCTGTATCGTTCTTTCACTCTGACCGTCTGTCTGAGGATGATAAGCTGTACTTAAATTCACACGTGTACCCAAATTCTGTTGAAGACTATTCCAAAAATTCGACACAAATCTGGAATCTCTGTCTGAAACGATCGATAATGGCACACCATGTCGACTAACTATCTTGTTTATATACAATTCGGCTAACTCACTTAACGAAGCTGTTTCACGAGTAGCAAGAAAATGAGCACTTTTAGTTAGGCGATCCACTATTACCCAAATCATATCATGTCTTTTCTGAGTTCGAGGTAATTTGGTCACAAAATCCATCGTTATATGTTCCCATTTCCACTCTGGAATCTGTAACTGACGTAACGAACCATAAGGTTTCTGATGTTCGGCCTTCACTTGAGCACATATATGACACTTTTTGACATAACGGGCGATATCTGATTTCATTGTTGGCCACCAATACACTGCTTTCAAATCATGATACATCTTATTACTACCCGGATGTACTATCAATTTGGATTTGTGAGCTTCTGTCATAATTAAATCCCTCAAATCTCCAAGCTTAGGTACCCAAACACGATTGTTTAAAGTCTTTAGTCCACGTGAGTCATCACTTAAGTCCACTTTTCGTTTGATCATTTGTTCATATTTAATATGTTCGTCCTCCAAAGCACAGGCCTGAACGGTTCTTAAGCTGTTAATCAAATCTGAAGTTATATTCAAACGAAGGAATTTCACATTTTCACTTGACTTTTTACGACTTAGCGCATCTGCAACCACATTTGCCTTACTCGGATGATATTTAATTTCACAATCATAATCTTTGATCAACTCTTGCCACCGTCTCTGACGCATATTCAATTCTTTCTGTGAGAAGATATATTGCAAACTCTTATGATCTGTACAAATAACACAATGAGTTCCATACAAATAATGTCTCCACAGTTTCAAAGCAAACACTACTGCAGCCATTTCAAGATCATGCACTGGATAATTCTTCTCATGAACTTTCAACTGTCGCGAGGCGTAGGCGATTACTTTATCTCTCTGCATTAAGACACAACCCAACCCAGCATATGATGCATCACAGTATACCACGAAGTCGTCTGAACCTTCTGGTAAAGCTAACACTGGTGTCTGACACAGTAGCTGTTTCAATATCTGAAAAGCCTTTTCCTGTTCATCAGTCCATCGAAAGGCTATATCTTTACGAGTCAACTTAGTCAATGGACCCGCTATTTTAGAGAAATCTTTGATAAACCTGCGATAATAACCAGTCAATCCCAGAAAACTCTTAATCTCAGTCGGAGTCCTCGAAGAATTCCAATTCATTACCGCTTCTATCTTTGTCGGATCAACTTTTATACCCTCGGTACAAATCACATGACCCAAAAACTGCACTTCACGTAACCAAAATTCACACTTTGAAAATTTTGCAAATAGTTGCTCACGTTTTAACAAGTTCAAAACCAACCTCAGATGTTCAGTATGTTCACTCTCTGTTTTCGAATACACCAATACGTCATCAATAAACACAATCACAAACTTATCTAAGAATGGACGACACACTCTATTCATTAGATCCATGAAGACTGCTGGCGCATTCGTCAACCCAAAAGGCATGACAAGAAATTCATAATGACCATACCTTGTTCTGAACGCTGTTTTCGGTATATCTGATTCAGCAACACGAACCTGATGATATCCGGATCGTAAGTCTATCTTAGAAAAGAATGAAGCACCCTGTAACTGATCGAACAAATCATCTATTCGAGGTAACGGATACTTATTCTTCACAGTTCTTTTATTCAATTCATGATAATCAATACACATACGCATTGACCCATCTTTCTTTTTAACAAACAATACCGGAGCACCCTACGGTGAAGAACTCGGTCGGATAAACCCACGATCTAATAGTTCTTGAATCTGTGACATCATTTCACGGATTTTAGATGGCGCTAATCGGTATGGAGCTTTTACAACTGGAGTTGTTCCATGAACCAACTCAATCTTATATTCGACTTCCCTTACCGGCGGCAGACCTGGTAACTCATCTGGGAACACTTCGGGAAATTCTGATACTACTGGAATATCGGCCACAGTTCTCTTTTCTTTCTTCGCATCAATCACATACGCAAGAAACGAATCACAACCCTTTTCCATCGAATTTTTCGCTTTCATCATGGTTATCAACGGAAAATTATACCCTCCCCGCTCCCCTCGGACCACAACACGGGTTCCATTGGTCGAACGAAAGGTAATCATTTTCCTATCACACTTAATATTAGCCCTAAGCGAGCTCAACCAATCCATTCCTAGTACTACATCAAAGCCTGGAATAGGTAACACTAAACAAGTCACCGGGAAAGACTTCCCTTCGATCTCTATACAAACCCCAGTCACATAGGTTGTGACGGGTGTGGTCTTACCATCAGCTACTTCTACACTAACCGGCTTGGGTAACACAGTAGCTGGTAAATTCAACTTAGCACAGAAATCTAGGGACATAAAACACCTATTGGCACCACAATCAAACAATACGCGAGCAGGTATTGAGTTGATTAGAAACATACCGGTGATTACTTCGTCGGTTGCCACAGCATTTTCCACCGACATCTGAAAAGCTCTAGCCTCTGCTGTTGGAGGGTTCTTCCTCTTCTGCCCACTCGAGGCAGTTGACCCTATGGCTGATGCTGAACGCGCCCCTGACCCTGCCCCGGAACTACCACTCTTCGACGGACAACTAATTGCACGATGCCCTGGTTTGTGACAACTCCAACACACACTATTCGGATACGGGCATGCTGAAGACTCATGCCCAACAACACCACACTTTAAGCATCTTCTTGTAGCCTCAGAACACTGACCACTGTGAGAAGATCGACACGTGTGACACCAATTCCCTTTACCTGATCCAGACCCAGAACTACTCTGACCACTTTTACCCTTCGATTTAAACCCACTAGACTTCTTGGATTTAGATCCTGATTGACCAGATACTTGCCCACCTTGTTGTAGCACATTACCAAACATTCTGTTTCTGGCGGCCTGAACATCACTTTCTACCATCTTAGCCATCACAACCGCTTGAGACAACGACGTAGCCGTTCTAACAAAAGTTCGGTACTCTGGCAAAATGATATTAACAAAATGTTGTATACGAGACGCTTCGTCTGGCACCCACTGTTGTACAAACCTTAGTTTATCCATATACTTCTCTACTACCTCATCGATCGTCATTTGAGGTGTCATCTTCATTTCAAGAAACTCAGTCTTGATTCGGTTCATATCAAATGGATTACAATATTGTTCACACACCTTCCCATGAAACTGCTCCCATGTGATCATACTCACTTGCTCTTTTGGTATACTAGAAATCAAAGAATCCCACCAAATCATAGCCCTACCTTTCAACAGTCTACTAGCATATGTTACCTTCAGCTCGGGTTCACACTGACACGCTTCAAATACCCTTTCAACTTCTCGCAACCAATTGAGAGTTACAGTCGGATCAGTACTTCCAGAGAACTCAGAGGGTTTGCAATCACGGAAGTTCTTATAAGTACACTTTTTGAGTGGTTTCATGTAAGGTTGTTAGAACATTTGCATTTGGTATAGATTCATCATCATGGGATTTTGGTAAGTAAAAGTGTTTTGCGGTGGCATATAATATTGGTTAGGTATTTGATTCTGAAACTGGTTCTGGTGCACATTAGGTATCGTTTGGGATTGCGCGGTTGGGAATCCAGGTGGTGTATCATCATTTCCAGAATGCCTTGCCAATTCAAGCTCATTAATTTTGTCCTCAGCCTCTTTTAGCTTACTTTCTAATTGAAGGATGTAACTACTCTGATCATCATCAGACTCAACACCCTCTTCTGGTGCTCTAAATGTTCCGGGGTTGGATGGGCCAGTTGCATTTCTATCAGACATACCTGTGCTACAAAACAGCTCACACAAAAGCTTAGTGGATAACAGTTAGTTCAATTACAACTAACACACGTATATCCTATTTTCGCTTAGCCCCCCACTCCCACAGACATGTTTGACTTGCCTCAGGGTTTGGGAACAAAGTACGCGCACACACTTGCTGCCAAACCATGCTCTGATACCAACTTGTAACACCGGCCATTTTTTTTTTTTAAATACACAGCGGAAGACTTTGTTAACAAATACAATATAAGCCACGTCTTTACATTAATTCGTGAAATTACGTTTAAGTTTACACAACGGTGTTACGTTATTACAAAACATTATTTATACAAAAGTCCACATCAGAGTTGGGTTGTCAAACATGTCTTCTGCATCAATACCCATCCCATCTAGCAGTACCTAAACCTGCAAAGGGGGAAACATGTGGGGGATTAGCGCACCGCTAAGTGAATGAAATCTATCTAACAGATATAGCTTAAGCCACACACAAGCTATATATTAACAACAACACTTGCTAACTACCAACTAGCATACAATAAGACAATACGAGGATCGACGGCTTGTACGAGCACACGACTCCCAGCTGATCGGGCCTGAGTCTACCGATAGTCCCTGCTACTCAATTTACAGTATAGTTATCCAGATGCAGGGGATGCATCGTTCACACTATACTCCACAATCAGTAGCCTATGTACCCAACCTCCCCTAGGCACGGTTGACCTCATACGGACTCTAACCTCTCCTAGGCACGGTCTCGAGTCCCCAGTCTCCCTAAGCCCGACTGGTGCCATTCACACAGTGTACACATAATTCACATACAACATCAGGCAAACGATATTATTCTATCATGGCAATTCCTACACTATGCATGGTAAAAGAGTCAACCACAGTAGCATGATATGCTACTTAAACTCTATCCGTAGATAGACCCACTCACCAATTACCAGCAACTGCTCAGTTATTATTTCTGAGCTTCTTCCTTGTCCTTATCTCCTGAGAACAGCAAAAACCAAGTTAGAATAGTGTTCCCATCAAGATTAGACACACTGACAGCGAATTATAGCAAATTCATAAAAAAATGTGTCCGCTAAAATTTTCATGCTTAACACTTATGCACTTTCAAAATTTACATCCTGAACACCAAAATATAAACGGGCAGCATAACGGCTAGAAAAAGGCACTTTGGTAAAACATTCTGCCCTGTACACACAGTCGGTCGACTGACACTTACAGTCGGTCGACTGTCGACACAATCGGTCGACTGACCTGTCCAGTCGGTCGATTCATTGGGTAATACATCAATCGGCCGAAGGCAAATCTCAGTCGGTCGGTTCACTCGCCAGTCGGTCGGTTCACCCTCAGTCGGTCGACTGTCGTCCGACAGTCGGCCGACTGTGTTCATCTTCCTCAGAAACTGAACAAAGGCTACGGACTTCACGATGAAATCCTCAAATCTCGATCTAGAGCTCGTCTTAAACACCAAAATCGACCACAACTTGTTCACTACTTGTTATAGACTCAAAACTCACAACAATTTGACCATAACAACACTTAAATCACTTGTTTTGACACAAATTCAAGCTTTTTACAAAACTCACACAAAACCAAGAATTTAACAACGAATTGAACACAAAAACACATGTTACTTACCTTGATAGACTCAGTAATCTGTAAGAAACAAGATGGTATGAACAATTTGAGCTCTAGAATACAATTTAGGAATTAGGGTTTGAAGAGGTGGAAGTTAGGTACGGGAGTGAAGAATGAATTTTCTAGAAATGGGAAGGAAATACAGTACACTAGTCTCTTAGTTGGGTTTAATTCCCACACTGAGCAACACACGGGTATTTACCAGTTATCTGATATCTTTCGCACAAGATTAGGTAACCCAAACGAGGTCCAAATAAAATAAACAAACCTGTTCTGGGACCCTTGTCACAAACTGGTCACAACACAATTATAATAAAACACTAATAAAATAATTAAAATAAAAATCACTTAAGACTAAGCACAAACCCTAAGGGCAAAAATAGTCCACTTACAACTAGCCCGGTTTTCAGTCTGTTACAAATCCACCCCCCTTAAGGAGATTCCGTCCTCGAAATCTGGTCTTGGTCAAACAAATGAGGGTAGCGGTTTCTCATCAACTCTTCCGTTTCCCACGTAAGATTAGAACCCAAACTGTGTTTCCACTCAATCAACACCATCGGTATCTCTTTATATCTCAACTTAGTCACCTTTCGGTCAACTACACGGACCGGCTCTTCCACCAATTTCTTATTCAAATCGACCCTTAAATCTTCTAAAGGAAGAAGTTGCGTTTCATCATCGACTTTACACTTACGAAGATAACACACGTTAAATGTATTATGAATACTGGCTAACACTGGCGGAAGATCTAACACCACAGTCTGATCATTCAACACTTCACTGATCGGAAACGGACCAATAAATCTCGGTGCTAACTTACCACGTTTACTGAATCTGATAACCCCTTTCCACGGCAAAACTTTCAGATACACTCGTTCACCCACATTAAAGGTTACCGGACGTCTACGCGGATCAGCATACATTTTCTGCCTATTTCTAGCGGCTTTCAACTTTTCTCTCGCAATTGCAACTTTTTCGGCTGTCATTTGAACAATTTCGGGACCTGCAAACTGTTTCTCCCCGGCTTCTAACCAACAATTCGGAGTTCTGCAACGACGACCGTATAACATTTCATAGGGTGGCATCCCTATACTCGAATGATATGAATTATTATACGCAAATTCGATCAACGGCAAATGTGTATCCCACGAACCACCGTATTCTAACACACAAGCCCTTAACATATCCTCCAAAGTCTGTATCGTTCTTTCACTCTGACCGTCTGTCTGAGGATGATAAGCTGTACTTAAATTCACACGTGTACCCAAATTCTGTTGAAGACTATTCCAAAAATTCGACACAAATCTGGAATCTCTGTCTGAAACGATCGATAATGGCACACCATGTCGACTAACTATCTTGTTTATATACAATTCGGCTAACTCACTTAACGAAGCTGTTTCACGAGTAGCAAGAAAATGAGCACTTTTAGTTAGGCGATCCACTATTACCCAAATCATATCATGTCTTTTCTGAGTTCGAGGTAATTTGGTCACAAAATCCATCGTTATATGTTCCCATTTCCACTCTGGAATCTGTAACTGACGTAACGAACCATAAGGTTTCTGATGTTCGGCCTTCACTTGAGCACATATATGACACTTTTTGACATAACGGGCGATATCTGATTTCATTGTTGGCCACCAATACACTGCTTTCAAATCATGATACATCTTATTACTACCCGGATGTACTATCAATTTGGATTTGTGAGCTTCTGTCATAATTAAATCCCTCAAATCTCCAAGCTTAGGTACCCAAACACGATTGTTTAAAGTCTTTAGTCCACGTGAGTCATCACTTAAGTCCACTTTTCGTTTGATCATTTGTTCATATTTAATATGTTCGTCCTCCAAAGCACAGGCCTGAACGGTTCTTAAGCTGTTAATCAAATCTGAAGTTATATTCAAACGAAGGAATTTCACATTTTCACTTGACTTTTTACGACTTAGCGCATCTGCAACCACATTTGCCTTACTCGGATGATATTTAATTTCACAATCATAATCTTTGATCAACTCTTGCCACCGTCTCTGACGCATATTCAATTCTTTCTGTGAGAAGATATATTGCAAACTCTTATGATCTGTACAAATAACACAATGAGTTCCATACAAATAATGTCTCCACAGTTTCAAAGCAAACACTACTGCAGCCATTTCAAGATCATGCACTGGATAATTCTTCTCATGAACTTTCAACTGTCGCGAGGCGTAGGCGATTACTTTATCTCTCTGCATTAAGACACAACCCAACCCAGCATATGATGCATCACAGTATACCACGAAGTCGTCTGAACCTTCTGGTAAAGCTAACACTGGTGTCTGACACAGTAGCTGTTTCAATATCTGAAAAGCCTTTTCCTGTTCATCAGTCCATCGAAAGGCTATATCTTTACGAGTCAACTTAGTCAATGGACCCGCTATTTTAGAGAAATCTTTGATAAACCTGCGATAATAACCAGTCAATCCCAGAAAACTCTTAATCTCAGTCGGAGTCCTCGAAGAATTCCAATTCATTACCGCTTCTATCTTTGTCGGATCAACTTTTATACCCTCGGTACAAATCACATGACCCAAAAACTGCACTTCACGTAACCAAAATTCACACTTTGAAAATTTTGCAAATAGTTGCTCACGTTTTAACAAGTTCAAAACCAACCTCAGATGTTCAGTATGTTCACTCTCTGTTTTCGAATACACCAATACGTCATCAATAAACACAATCACAAACTTATCTAAGAATGGACGACACACTCTATTCATTAGATCCATGAAGACTGCTGGCGCATTCGTCAACCCAAAAGGCATGACAAGAAATTCATAATGACCATACCTTGTTCTGAACGCTGTTTTCGGTATATCTGATTCAGCAACACGAACCTGATGATATCCGGATCGTAAGTCTATCTTAGAAAAGAATGAAGCACCCTGTAACTGATCGAACAAATCATCTATTCGAGGTAACGGATACTTATTCTTCACAGTTCTTTTATTCAATTCATGATAATCAATACACATACGCATTGACCCATCTTTCTTTTTAACAAACAATACCGGAGCACCCTACGGTGAAGAACTCGGTCGGATAAACCCACGATCTAATAGTTCTTGAATCTGTGACATCATTTCACGGATTTTAGATGGCGCTAATCGGTATGGAGCTTTTACAACTGGAGTTGTTCCATGAACCAACTCAATCTTATATTCGACTTCCCTTACCGGCGGCAGACCTGGTAACTCATCTGGGAACACTTCGGGAAATTCTGATACTACTGGAATATCGGCCACAGTTCTCTTTTCTTTCTTCGCATCAATCACATACGCAAGAAACGAATCACAACCCTTTTCCATCGAATTTTTCGCTTTCATCATGGTTATCAACGGAAAATTATACCCTCCCCGCTCCCCTCGGACCACAACACGGGTTCCATTGGTCGAACGAAAGGTAATCATTTTCCTATCACACTTAATATTAGCCCTAAGCGAGCTCAACCAATCCATTCCTAGTACTACATCAAAGCCTGGAATAGGTAACACTAAACAAGTCACCGGGAAAGACTTCCCTTCGATCTCTATACAAACCCCAGTCACATAGGTTGTGACGGGTGTGGTCTTACCATCAGCTACTTCTACACTAACCGGCTTGGGTAACACAGTAGCTGGTAAATTCAACTTAGCACAGAAATCTAGGGACATAAAACACCTATTGGCACCACAATCAAACAATACGCGAGCAGGTATTGAGTTGATTAGAAACATACCGGTGATTACTTCGTCGGTTGCCACAGCATTTTCCACCGACATCTGAAAAGCTCTAGCCTCTGCTGTTGGAGGGTTCTTCCTCTTCTGCCCACTCGAGGCAGTTGACCCTATGGCTGATGCTGAACGCGCCCCTGACCCTGCCCCGGAACTACCACTCTTCGACGGACAACTAATTGCACGATGCCCTGGTTTGTGACAACTCCAACACACACTATTCGGATACGGGCATGCTGAAGACTCATGCCCAACAACACCACACTTTAAGCATCTTCTTGTAGCCTCAGAACACTGACCACTGTGAGAAGATCGACACGTGTGACACCAATTCCCTTTACCTGATCCAGACCCAGAACTACTCTGACCACTTTTACCCTTCGATTTAAACCCACTAGACTTCTTGGATTTAGATCCTGATTGACCAGATACTTGCCCACCTTGTTGTAGCACATTACCAAACATTCTGTTTCTGGCGGCCTGAACATCACTTTCTACCATCTTAGCCATCACAACCGCTTGAGACAACGACGTAGCCGTTCTAACAAAAGTTCGGTACTCTGGCAAAATGATATTAACAAAATGTTGTATACGAGACGCTTCGTCTGGCACCCACTGTTGTACAAACCTTAGTTTATCCATATACTTCTCTACTACCTCATCGATCGTCATTTGAGGTGTCATCTTCATTTCAAGAAACTCAGTCTTGATTCGGTTCATATCAAATGGATTACAATATTGTTCACACACCTTCCCATGAAACTGCTCCCATGTGATCATACTCACTTGCTCTTTTGGTATACTAGAAATCAAAGAATCCCACCAAATCATAGCCCTACCTTTCAACAGTCTACTAGCATATGTTACCTTCAGCTCGGGTTCACACTGACACGCTTCAAATACCCTTTCAACTTCTCGCAACCAATTGAGAGTTACAGTCGGATCAGTACTTCCAGAGAACTCAGAGGGTTTGCAATCACGGAAGTTCTTATAAGTACACTTTTTGAGTGGTTTCATGTAAGGTTGTTAGAACATTTGCATTTGGTATAGATTCATCATCATGGGATTTTGGTAAGTAAAAGTGTTTTGCGGTGGCATATAATATTGGTTAGGTATTTGATTCTGAAACTGGTTCTGGTGCACATTAGGTATCGTTTGGGATTGCGCGGTTGGGAATCCAGGTGGTGTATCATCATTTCCAGAATGCCTTGCCAATTCAAGCTCATTAATTTTGTCCTCAGCCTCTTTTAGCTTACTTTCTAATTGAAGGATGTAACTACTCTGATCATCATCAGACTCAACACCCTCTTCTGGTGCTCTAAATGTTCCGGGGTTGGATGGGCCAGTTGCATTTCTATCAGACATACCTGTGCTACAAAACAGCTCACACAAAAGCTTAGTGGATAACAGTTAGTTCAATTACAACTAACACACGTATATCCTATTTTCGCTTAGCCCCCCACTCCCACAGACATGTTTGACTTGCCTCAGGGTTTGGGAACAAAGTACGCGCACACACTTGCTGCCAAACCATGCTCTGATACCAACTTGTAACACCGGCCATTTTTTTTTTTTAAATACACAGCGGAAGACTTTGTTAACAAATACAATATAAGCCACGTCTTTACATTAATTCGTGAAATTACGTTTAAGTTTACACAACGGTGTTACGTTATTACAAAACATTATTTATACAAAAGTCCACATCAGAGTTGGGTTGTCAAACATGTCTTCTGCATCAATACCCATCCCATCTAGCAGTACCTAAACCTGCAAAGGGGGAAACATGTGGGGGATTAGCGCACCGCTAAGTGAATGAAATCTATCTAACAGATATAGCTTAAGCCACACACAAGCTATATATTAACAACAACACTTGCTAACTACCAACTAGCATACAATAAGACAATACGAGGATCGACGGCTTGTACGAGCACACGACTCCCAGCTGATCGGGCCTGAGTCTACCGATAGTCCCTGCTACTCAATTTACAGTATAGTTATCCAGATGCAGGGGATGCATCGTTCACACTATACTCCACAATCAGTAGCCTATGTACCCAACCTCCCCTAGGCACGGTTGACCTCATACGGACTCTAACCTCTCCTAGGCACGGTCTCGAGTCCCCAGTCTCCCTAAGCCCGACTGGTGCCATTCACACAGTGTACACATAATTCACATACAACATCAGGCAAACGATATTATTCTATCATGGCAATTCCTACACTATGCATGGTAAAAGAGTCAACCACAGTAGCATGATATGCTACTTAAACTCTATCCGTAGATAGACCCACTCACCAATTACCAGCAACTGCTCAGTTATTATTTCTGAGCTTCTTCCTTGTCCTTATCTCCTGAGAACAGCAAAAACCAAGTTAGAATAGTGTTCCCATCAAGATTAGACACACTGACAGCGAATTATAGCAAATTCATAAAAAAATGTGTCCGCTAAAATTTTCATGCTTAACACTTATGCACTTTCAAAATTTACATCCTGAACACCAAAATATAAACGGGCAGCATAACGGCTAGAAAAAGGCACTTTGGTAAAACATTCTGCCCTGTACACACAGTCGGTCGACTGACACTTACAGTCGGTCGACTGTCAACACAATCGGTCAACTAACCTGTCCAGTCGGTCGATTCATTGGGTAATACATCAATCGGCCGAAGGCAAATCTCAGTCGGTCGGTTCACTCGCCAGTCGGTCGGTTCACCCTCAGTCGGTCGACTGTCGTCCGACAGTCGGCCGACTGTGTTCATCTTCCTCAGAAACTGAACAAAGGCTACGGACTTCACGATGAAATCCTCAAATCTCGATCTAGAGCTCGTCTTAAACACCAAAATCGACCACAACTTGTTCACTACTTGTTATAGACTCAAAACTCACAACAATTTGACCATAACAACACTTAAATCACTTGTTTTGACACAAATTCAAGCTTTTTACAAAACTCACACAAAACCAAGAATTTAACAACGAATTGAACACAAAAACACATGTTACTTACCTTGATAGACTCAGTAATCTGTAAGAAACAAGATGGTATGAACAATTTGAGCTCTAGAATACAATTTAGGAATTAGGGTTTGAAGAGGTGGAAGTTAGGTACGGGAGTGAAGAATGAATTTTCTAGAAATGGGAAGGAAATACAGTACACTAGTCTCTTAGTTGGGTTTAATTCCCACACTGAGCAACACACGGGTATTTACCAGTTACCTGATATCTTTCGCACAAGATTAGGTAACCCAAACGAGGTCCAAATAAAATAAACAAACCTGTTCTGGGACCCTTGTCACAAACTGGTCACAACACAATTATAATAAAACACTAATAAAATAATTAAAATAAAAATCACTTAAGACTAAGCACAAACCCTAAGGGCAAAAATAGTCCACTTACAACTAGCCCGGGTTTCAGTCTGTTACAGGTGAACCAGTCCGAAATACCATTTTCACCCTCAATTCCCGAATTTCTTGTCATGATTACATACTATCTCAGATTCTAAATCTTATTCATTCGTCTCGTTCTGACCAACAATCATACCGGAATAATATAAGAAGTCAACGAACTTCGCGCTCGAATAATCAATTTAGAAAATATGGTGTAAAAATTTACCAGCTTCAGCAACATCATCGGCACCAACAGTACCATCAGTAACAGCACCAGTACCATCAACAATCCATACCTCAACATCTCATTCTGTACCTCAAGTATAATCTTCATTCTACGTATCGTTCTACATCATTTATCTTTGTTCTATATGGCAATTATGTAATCTTTAATATTTTAGAGATTATGTATTCCAGTTCTAACGGTAAATCAAATGAGATTAATATTATATTAACTCATTAAATCCATGATTACATCTGAAGAAAATATATATGAAAGTATATTTTCATAAAGATTGTAATTAAAAACTCTATCGTATAAACTGTTAATGATGAGAATATTTTAACGGGTAGGTAATACCCGAGAAATATTTAGATTTCACATTAATAAGTTACACTGTACATTCTTCAAATCTGATTCAACAATCATTAACTATCCTATTTACAACTACCGATATACATATCCGTTCACCGTAGAATAACCCTTTTCATTCAATTTCATATTTGGATTTTGATCTATCAGAATCCAACAAGTGGCATAATGAAGAAAACATTGGACAAAAAATAAAATTTGTTAGAAACAAACAAATTAACCATGAGAAAATTTTGTTAAGAATCCACGCTAACAAAATCCTAGCTAACTGTTCCTAGCTAACTGATTACATTTTATTTAACGCAGTTTATTTATCGCAATTTAATTATCGCAATTTTATTTATCGTCATTTAATTTCTGTTATTTACTTTACGCACTTTATTTATCGTCATTTAAATTCTGTTATTTATTTTACGCACTTTAAATATCGGGACACGTATACAAGGTTTTGACATATCATATCGACGCATCTATATATAATATTTGAAATAACCATAGACACTCTATATGCAGTAATGATCGAGTTAGCTATACAGGGTTGAGGTTGATTCTACAATAATATATATAATTTAAGTTGTGATCGAGTCTGAGACATGTACATGGGTCACGATACGTATTAATTAATTCGAATATTATAAACTATATATGAATTATTGAGTTAGTGACTGTGGACTGCTAACTGTGGACTACCAAGATTGGACAATTAAAATGAATTAAAATATTGATTATAACATATGAAACTAAACAATTCTTCAAGTTTGCCACTTGATTTCATCCTAAACCTCATTTGTATTTTGACGATTACAATCCGCGTTCAAACCTTTCATGATTCTTGAAAATACCTCAATCAAGAAGATGAACCAACCGTATTTCATCTATGGGAGAAAAGATTGATGCATATAGTTATGCACCTGAAAAATACTTGGAACCTGAGTAAACGTTTAACACGTATCTGTGCTAGCTTCTTTGGTATTGTTATTACCGAAAATAGCCATACAATCCCTTTCCAAATTAGCCAATTTTGTCACAGCTCCAACAAGACAACTTCGACTTTCATTCGGATTAACCTTATTATAACCGTGATATATAAGTTACCTTTCATTATCATTACCGGGGAACTGTTTATATCTCACCACATTAGCAGAAAACCACCAGCAATTTCATTACTTATCGGCTTAAGTCTCTCCGAAGAACCATTATATTTGTTCGTTAAAACCTATTCATATACTCATCCACATTTTATAACAAGAATTGCCATACCAATTACCGAGAATTAACAATCAGTATTTCGAATCTAGCAGTTTTTCTACATCAACAGTTATATGTATACATATAACATCTATCTCTTAGAATTATGATTTTCCATTCTGAAATTCTGAAAAGCACCCAGTCTACAAATCAATACTTCAAATTCTGAAAAACCTGAATACAGCAGCAAAAACTATACACAACCTTAACAGTCAAAGGTATAAAGATAAAGAATAAGTATGTTGGTAAAGCTCAGAAAAGTTGAAACTGAAAAACGGATTGAGCAAACTTTAAAGGAGACTGTGGACAAATCACAAGGACTAAACCTGTACTTAACAAATTCAGATGATTCTGTATCCGATGAACTCTTCAGCGAATATCTTGCTCCTTATTTATTTTAAATCCTTGCAAAAGGATTTTCTTCATCAACCTTTGATCTTAGAAGTTCCAAAATATCGTCATAAATATCTTCGATATTTCTGAAGATATTTTCGTAACTATTCTTATCTGAAATCATCTATCTCCTCGTGTTATCTGTATTACATCAGAAAGGAAACTGTTTTAGTTTCTAAATTCTGAAAAATTCGAATATAAATAATGAATGTTTTGATGTAGTGTTGGAAATTAATGCATGAGTTAGTATAATATAATGACACTTGATCAACGTGATTATATTACAGTAAGTCATACTGAGTTTCTAATGAAACGTGATGATTCACAGACCATAACGTCATCATGTGCCATGTTACACGACTCTTACATTCTACCTAATCTCTAGACATATCAAGAACATAATTTCTTTATAATTCTATCTTTCTGATAACTTAACCAATCAAGATCGTCCTATTACGTTCTTTCTTGCTTAGAACATTAGTCATGTTCATTCGAAACTCCATACTTATGAATTCTGGACCATTACTCGTTTTACTAGAGGTCGAGAAGAGAATAAAAAGGCAAAGAGCTCCAAAATATAAGAAAAAATATAAAGCCAAATAGCAACACGGAGGTTACAAACTGTGGATATTAATACGAATAGCAATATAAAGATACGGTATAATTAAGAATAGTATCACCCCAAGGTAATAGTAGAAGTAAACAGATTCTTCTGGTGGAAGATTGAAAAGAAGGATGATAGAAATGATAGTTAGGAAAATATCAAGAATTAGAACTGGATTAAGCATTTTTACAATCTTTTGGATGTATGAACTAAGAAAGAAAGTATAGGAATGGTGAGAATAATGGAACGAAAAAGTTTAATTTATAATGAAAATATCAAACAGAGTAATCGAGACAGATCACCGTATTTAATTATAGAGATCTTAATTTCCTTAATTATCGGAAAAAAATAAAAAAAAAATCAAATCTTATTACGAAGATTTCTTCTAAATTCCTTGATTTCCGGAAATCAACCTTGACTACGTCACCAGTTAGGACAAACTTGCATATACCCATTTCACTCTTTTGTGATATCTTCATTCGTGCTATTCGAATAATCGAATTGTTTTATCTATATTACTAAATGATGATAAAACTCTATTTATCAACTCATAATCGTCATGAAAACATATTTATTGTCAGCCATGATCATCCCAACCAAATTTCGGGAGGAAATTTCTTTAACGGGTAGGTACTGTGACGACCCGGAAATTTCTGACTAAATTTAAACTTGATCTTTATATGTTTCCGACACAATAAGCAAAGTCTGTAATATTGAGTCTTAAAAACTTTTGAATTTGTTTACATGAATTCACTGACCTTTAACTGTTTCCGACGATTCACGAACCTATAAACGCAAATAGAAATGTACATGTAATAAACTATACATATACATAATTAGATATTGTAAAATTAATATAATAGAGAACTAATATGTGATTTAGTTATTAAGAAAGATAAATAACTAAAACTTGTTATTAATTGATTTCGAACATAATTTGTCAAACGATTAACAAAGTATAAATTGTATAATGTCATACTTTGAATTTAAATTATTTTGATATATATAATTGATACATCTATCTAAGTAATGAACCTGGATATGTAAAACATAATTATAGTAATTTGAATATACATATTATATATAAACATAATTATTACTATATGTATATTGATAAAATATATAAATGATATATATATATATATATATATATATATATATATATATATATATACATATATTCAAATATGTGATTATATAAGATAAGTATTACATAATTAATAAATTGTAATATTAATACATTAAAAGTAATTACAAGTTAAAATATAGTTATTATATTATTATTACTCTCACTGAAATAAATATTAGTATTAATATTAATATGAGAAGTATGAATGTTAATATTGATATTAATATTTGTATTATTAATTTTAATATGAGATATAAATATATATATAAAAATTGATTACCGTTAATAATAGTAATATTATTATAACTAATTTTATTAATATCATTAATAATAGTTTTATTATCATTATTATCATTAAACTTATTATTGTTATTATTATCATTACTCTTATTAATATTGTTATTAGTAGTATTATTATTAATAATAGTATTATTATCATTACTATTCTATTGTTACTAATATTATTTATTTAATTAATATTAGATATAAAAATTTGTATGATTAATGTTATTATGATTTATTATATATACAGATATATATAAATTGGATATATAATTACACAAATACATATATATATATAAATACATATACATATACGAAATACCTGTATACCTATATAAAAATATATCCAGAATATATATACACATAAATACTGATATATACATACAGAGAAATACGTATTCTATTTCAAATTACTATCAAACTGTGTAATTTGTCTTCTTAATTGATGAATAAGTCGATTTGCAAATCAAAAACTCGTACAATCTGTTAGCAGTCTTTTTCCTCTTTTTTTTTTTTTTTGTTTTCTTCTTCCTGGATGGCATCTTCCTGTTGAGTGCTTACAAATTTATATGAAGAATCGATTAAGCCTGTGGAGAAAAAGAAAAGAATTCGTTCAACTCTCTGTCACCAAAATCCTTATAACTCCTGTTGTTTTCCTTTTGTTTTTCCAGCTTAAAAACCCACCAAATCCTATTGCTACGCGATTGCTAATACTTGTTTTACAACTGCTTCTGTTTTATTTTAACCCGACAACAACGAGCCACAATTGAACTGCTACGCGTAGTTGTTTCTGCTTCTTTTTCCTATTGGGACGTTAACCAAACCCCATCACAAATTACCCGTATTCGCAAGAACTATTGCTGCTACTCGCTTTTAATTTCTGTTTCTAATTACCCGAATAATAATGATGAGTAAAGTGAAGAACGATGGTGACAGATATAAGTGATAAAGATGACGATGGTTTTTTTAAAAAAGAAGATAATGGAGTGGTTGTAGAGAGACAATTACAGCTTGCCTTTCCATTCTGTTACATTCTCAAAAAGGGAATCCTAGATTGATAAAGTTGAGAGGTAATTGAATTGCCATGTTCCATTTTCTATTTTGGCCGACACCCTTTTTAACCAACCATCAACTAACCCACTTGATATAAAAGAATTTAGGGATGACCTGTACAAGAAAGTGTGGCCACCGAATTTTGTTAGGCTGTTGTATGATTTTTTTTTTTGTCGAGCAGTCTGTGGAACCCAAAAGCCACGAATTGGATTAAAATATTTAGTTGGGCCAACATGTATTTTTCGTATGGCCATATCAAATCCTCTTACTCCTACTTGCTAACACCGACGGCTATCCATCTGTTTTACTTTATTTTTTATTTTTTGGTTTCAATCGTGTTCCAACCCAAACCATCGAACAATCATTTACAGCTGTGATGATAAATTGAAACGATAAAGATTATTTGATCATGACAATATAAGTTGGTGATATAATTCAATTGATAATACTAATGAGGATCACTGTTCTGATCGTGATTATGGAAAATGTTAATGATGATGATGATTAATTGATAACGACGATGAAGAAATAATATCACAGCAACTACGATGGTGATTAGAATGATTATATGATTTAGATGATGAAGATGACGGTTGGGATAATTAGGATGATGATGTTGTGATTTTATGTGATATAAGATAATGATAATAAATCATGATGGAAAATTGATGATGATTAGATTATTAAGATGATGATTATGATTTTATAATGAAAATGGCGATAATGATGATTAATGAGGGTGAATCGAAACCTGTTTTGCTGCTATCGTATTATTTTGTTTCATTATAATGATAACAATGGTGAATATCAGATTAAACTTTGCTAACCACTCTTGGGCTTAGCTTATTTACTCAGTTGGACTAGAAGTTTAATTCTTATTGGGCCGTGGATTTGTGTTGGGCTGTGATCCAAGTAAATTATTGGGTCAGATTAATGAAATTGAAGGAGAAATAAGAAACAGGATAGTAATACGGGTTATATGGGTATCCGTTGTGTATTAGTCAGAAAAACAGAAATAGAGGGATGGTTAAGGGGTGTTCTGGTTGAGCGAGGGGTCGCGAGTTCGAATCATGTCTAGAGCATATCTTTTTTGAAAAGCCTTTTGAAACCTTTAAGGTAGTATTTTATTTATTATTATTATTATTATTATTATTATTATTATTATTATTATTATTATTATTAGTATTAATTATAACTTTTACTATTATTCTTATTTCTAATACAAATATTATGTATCATTTATTGTTAATATGATTATAGTTAGAACTAGGATTTTTATTATATTTAGTATTAACATCATTATCATTATTATTATTATTATAAGTATTATTATTAATATTATCATTTAGATTATTATTAGTAGTATCATTATTATTATAACAACAACTATATTATTATTATTATCATTATTTTAGTACGATTATAATTATTATTTTTACAAACAAAGGATATTTATATAACAATAGAATTATTATATATATCATAAGTATATCTAATTTACTATTTTCATATAAAAAAATAACATATATAGATATATATAACAATTGGAATAATAAATACATTACTATTTAAATAATAATATATTATATAATTAATATATAAACTGGGTCGAATACTATTATATGCTCATTATATGTGTTAATATATATATATACAAATGATATAGGTTCGTGAATCCGAGGTCAACCTTGCATTGTTCAATGTCGCCATATGTATTTTTACTACAGAATATAGTATTGTGAGTTTCATTTGCTCCCTTTTTAAATGCTTTTGCAATATATATTTTTGGGACTGAGAATACATGCGCTGTTTTTATAACTGTTTTACGAAATAGACACAAGTACTTAAAACTACATTCTATGGTTGGATTATTAAACCGAATATGCCCCTTTTTAGTCTGGTAATCTAAGAATTAGGGAACGAACACCCTAATTGACGCGAATCCTAAAGATAGATCTATTGGGCCCAACAAGCCCCATTCAAAGTACCAAATGCTTTAGTACTTCGAATTTATCATGTTCGAAGGGAGTCCTGGAATGATGGGGATATTCTATATGCATCTTGTTAAGGTCGGTTACCAGTCACCATATGAATGATTTTTGTCTCTATGTATGGGACGTATATTTATGAGAAATGGAATGAAATCTTGTGGTCTATTTAAATAATAGAAATGATTGTTATGATAAACTAATGAACTCACCAACCTTTTGGTTGACACTTTAAAGCATGTTTATTCTCAGGATTGAAAGAAATCTTCCGCTGTGCGTTTGCTCATTTTCAAGATATTACTTGGAGACTTTCATAGCATATTTCGAGAACGTTGCATTCGAGTCATTGAGTTCATCAAAGATTATTATTAAGTCAATTTAGAGTTGGACAGTGGATATTATGAAATGGTATGCATGCCTGTCAATTTTCGATGTAAAGAAAGTTTGTCTTTTAAAAACGAATGCAATGTTTGTAAAATGTATCATATAGAGGTCAAGTACCTCGTGATGTAACCAAATGTAATGTATTCGTCCAGATGGATTAGGCCGGGTCATTTCACATGGGGTGTGATTATATTGATTTACAACGTATCTATGAAATGATGATATGAATTTTAGTAACTGAAAATATTTCCATGTTGAAGGTCACGGATCACTTGTCCTTGTTTAGTGGGTTTTTTCTCATATTTATAAACATAAAAAGATATGAGGTTCTCTTTAGTAACTCTCTAAAGGATCCATCAAGTAGAGATATTGCGTTTTGGTGTGTTTTAGCGTGTATTGATATTTACTACGGAGTATTAATTATCACCATGACACCATGTCCGCATAATTTAGTGCTTTGTTTTACCCAACATTAATAAATATTACGGAGTACTTCCTAAATGTAAATTGTATTTATATTTATCTCCTATTATTAATGATAATTGATAAACATGTTATTATAGCTAATCTATTAGGCCCAACTTATCGACCGTTAATGGCGATCGCCACTCACTGCCACAGTCCGCCACTCTTTCGCCACGATAAACAGCATTTCGTCAGTAGCTCCGTCCGTTGCTACTGCAACGGCTATGTAACGAGGTGAGGTGGGTCCCATTGGGCCTTTTGTGTTTTTTTAATTCACAAAATATAATTTAAATATAATATAATAAAATTAAATTGAAATTGATAGCCGTTGAAGAATTATACCCGTTTTTTAAATCATTTAATTTTACACTATAAACACACATACCTCATAAACCATTTTACACACTCAAACTATTCATTTTCTCATATTTTCACTCTTAGAAACTTAATAATAATAATAATAATAATAATAATAATAATAATAATAATAATAATAATAATAATAATAATAATAATAATAATAATAATGAGTAATTCTCATAATTCTGACAGCGATAACTAAAGCCTTTCGTCGAATTCCGATGTAGACTTGATTGAAGGCGGTTACAATGCATTCAATGTACTCGAATCGCTCGATATGTTGGATGCTCAAGATAATGCTCGGAGAATTAGGAGGAGACGTCTGTTGAATAGAGACCGAATTTCTACCGGATATTGTTCACATTGACTACTTTTTCGACGACCCAACTTTTTTAGGAGATTAACGCTATCAAATGAGCATGTCCTTATTTCTCAGTATTGCTTACACTATTACGAATTACTTTGTTGTACCATTACCTAGTTATTTTAAACTCTTTGAACAACGTTATGATTGTACCCACCTACTTGGTTTTAATATTTATCAAAACTATACATCGACCATACGTCAATTGGCATACGGACCCGATGCGTTTCATGAATATTTATATCTATATAATCTATATAATCTATTAATCTATAATATAATATAATATATTATAAGAAGAAGAAGAAGAAAAAGAAAACATAAGAAAGTGACAAATGCTTACATAAGAACATTTTTATAAAAATGTAAGAATAGAACCTTTTTGATTGTTACTTATCCAAATCATTATTGATTACTAAGCATATAAATATATTAATATTAATCCATTATGAGAAAAATTAAAAGTAAGAAAGTGACAAATGCATCAATACTAACATTTTCAGAAAAATGTGAGAAAATGAACTTTTCTAAAATAGTGAAAGTAAAGTCAATAAATACTCCTTATTTCATTTGATTTTTTATACTCATTTCAAATATTTTAGCTCCACCACTATTTTTTATATTTTATTAGTATTGACATATTCCGTATTTTTACTTAGTATTTGATTGTATGTTATTTCACTTATTATTTGCATATTTCTAACATATACTTTTTTATTTAATTTATAAGATAGTATTATAAGATGAATATTCAAATGAATCCAACTTTTAAGTTGAAATTTAAGGGACCAATCAGAGTGTGACATGTAACGCGATAATCACATGTGATTCAAAAAAAAAATTCAAAAATAATTTTTTTTTTAATTTTTTTCAATCACGTGTGATTGGATTTGACGTGCAGTAAATCATATGTGATTTTGCATGCCAATCACATGTGATTGTAAAATCCAATCACATGTGATTTTCCATGTCAAATCCAATCACATGTGATTGAAAAAAGAAAAATTTGAAAGAAAAAAAAAAGTTTGAAAAAAAATTGAAATTTTTTTTTTCAATCACATGTGATTGGATTTTACAGTCACATGTGATTGGTTTCGACATGCTATATTTTTAAAAAAAATGTTTTTGAATAAAAAATATTTTTTTCAATCACATGTGATTGTCACGTCAAATGTCGCGCTCTGATTGATCCATTGAATTTCAAGCAAATTGTTAGATTCAAAGGATTACAACTCAGTGTTATGAATATTTCACTAATTATTTGCTAAAATAAACGTTATGTACTATTAATCATGTTTTAAAAATTTAACTTACCCATCATTCGCTAAAAAGTAATATGCCATTCAATTTTAATTCTATAATTGAAATTATTTATTTATAACTGTTATAAATTTGGTGTTTATAACTACCTTCTTAATGGCCTGTTCTTGACTGTGGACTATTGATAATTATTAGAAGATTGAGAGAAAGAGAGTACATACGAAAATATATATCAGAAGTGTATCATATGTAATATCACATGGTACATATTTATAGTACATATAATTACTGTTCAACTTTGGATTCTTATGATAATTGGCAGCCATCACTTTTGACAAGTTCATAACACTCCTCTTTGGATGACAATTTATTTTCATTAGAGATCAACTAGTACTGTCTCGTTAAAAACCTTGGCTAAAGAAAAACCCAGTGGGATAAAAACTTTAGCTAAGGAAAAAAGAGTGCAGTATAGAGTTGACTCCCCCTCAAGTAAACATCGCTGAACTGTTACATCTTTTGAACATGCCTCATGCCAATATTGTGAATGTATTTTCTGAAAATAGCAGTGGAAAGTGCTTTGGTGAAAAGATCAGCCGAGTTGTTGCTAGATTGAACATATCTCATATCGATCTGGTTATCCTTAATGATATTTTGAGTATATGAGAAGAATCTAGGAGGTATGTGTTTTGTTCGGTAACTTTTGATATACCCTTCTTTTATCTATGCTATGCAAGCTGCATTATCTGCATAGATAGTTGTTGGACTTTTATCGCGTTCTAGTCCACAAGAATCAGTAATGAGTTGTGCCATTGATCTCAACCAAAAATATTCTCGAGTAGCTTCATGTAATGCAATCACTTCGGCATGATTTGATGATGTTGCAACAAGTGTTTGTTTTTGAGAACGCCATGATATTGCGGTACCTCCATTTAGGAATACATATCCAGTTTGAGATTTAGCTTTATGTGGATCAGATAAATAACATGCATCTGCATAACCAACCAAATCTTGTTTTGATTCATTAGAATAAAATAATCCTATATCAATAGTTCCTCGAAGGTATCAAAATATGTGTTTGATCCCATTCCAGTGTCTTTTGGTAGGAGCTGAGCTGAACCTTGCCAACAAATTAACTGCAAAAGAAATGTCAGGTCTTGTACAATTTGTAAGATACATAAGAGCTCCAATTGCACTAAGATATGGTACTTCTGGTCCCAGGATATCTTCATGATCTTCACAGGGACGAAATGGATCAGTGTCAACATTAAGTGATCTAACAACCATAGAAGTACTTAATGGTTTTGCCTTGTCCATATTGAAACGTTTTAAAATCTTTTCCGTATAAGTTGTTTGATGTACAAGTAAACCATTAGGCATATGCTCAATCTGCAAACCAAGGCAATACTTGATTTTTCCGAGATCTTTCATTTCAAATTCTTTCTTTAGAAGTTGAATGGCTTCATGGATCTCTTTATTTGTACCTATGATGTTAAGATCATCAACATAAACGGCTATGATCACATATCCGGATGTTGTTTTCTTAATGAATACACATGGGCAAATACGATTATTGGTATACCCTTTGCTTATCAAGTAATCACTTAATCATTTATACCACATGCGACCCGATTGTTTCAACCCATATAAAGACCTTTGTAACTTGATTGAGTACATTTCTTTGGATTTTGCATTGGTTGCTTCTGATACCTTAAATCCTTCAGGTATCTTCATATATATATCACTATCAAGTGATCCATATAGATAAGCAGTCACAACATCCATGAGATGCATTTTTAAATTTTTAGAAACTGCCAGGCTAATTATCTAAAAGTAATTGCATCCATAACAGGAGAATAAGTTTCCTCATAATCAATTCCTGGTCTTTGAGAAAAACCTTGAGCTACAAGTCTAGCTTTATACCTTGTAACTTCATTTTTCTCATTTCTTTTTCGCACAAAAACCCATCTATATCCCACAGGTTTCACATCTTTAGGTGTGAGAATGATAGATCCGAAAACTTTTCTTTTATTGAGCGATTCAAATTCAGCTCGTATTTCTCCTTTCCAATGATCCCAATCATGTCTATTTTGACATTCCATGATAGATTTTGGTTCTAGATCATCATCATCATTCATGATGTCATATGCAACATTATATGAAAATATCTCATCAAGATTTTTCATTTCATTTCGGTTCCATGATATTTTTGAATGTGCATAATTGATTGAAAATTCCGTATTGACTTCATCAATCTCCTCTGCAGAAGGAGTATTGATTTGTGGTTCTTCTTGAACACTTTCTTTTACCTCATTATCAGCTGATTTTTTTTTTCGAGGATTTTTATCTTTGGAACCAATTGGTCTCCCACGTTTCTGGCGTGGCAAAGACTCAAGAGTGACATTATTGCCAGCTTTTGGAATTTCAATTCGAGCTGGAGCATTTGCTGCTGGTATATATGATTTAGTCACTCTTTTTGTATCTGTAAATGCATCAGGCAATTTATTCACAAGTTCTTGCATATGCATTATTTTTTGAACTTCGGTCTCGCATTCTTTTGTGCGAGGATTAAGATACATTAATTGAGGTTCACACCATTAAACATCATTTTCTTTATTTTTTATTTCTCCCCCTAATCTAGGGAACAATGTTTCATTAAAGTGACACTCAGCAAAACGTGCTGTAAAAACATCACCCGTCATGGGTTCAATATATCTTATGATTGAAGATGTTTCATATCCAACATATATTCCCATCCTTCTTTGAGGACCCATTTTAGTGCATTGTGATGGTGCGATAGGAACATAAACTGCACAACCAAATGTTCTAAGGTGGAAAATATTTGGCTGATGGCCAAAAGCAAGTTGCAAGGGAGAATATGTATGACTTGCACTTGGTCTAATGCGAATTAATGATGCAGCATGTAAAATTGCATGACCCCATACAGATAGTGGGAGTTTTGTTCTCATTATCAATGGTCTAGCTATTATCTGCAATCGTTTAATTAGTGATTCAGCTAAACCATTTTGTGTATGCACATGAGCAACAGGATGTTCAACAACAATCTCAATAGACATGCAAAAATCATTAAATGCTTGAGATGTAAACTCACCAGCATTATCCAATCTCACCCTTTTAATAGTATAATCAGGGAAATGTGCTCTTAATTTAATAATTTGAGCAAGAAATTTTGAAAATGTCATGTTTCGACTTGATAATAGACAAACATGAGACCATCTACTATATGCGTCTATTAGGACCATGAAATATCTAAATGTTCCACATGGTGGATGAATTGGTCCACATATATCACCTTGAATTCTTTCAAGAAACATTGGTGATTCTTTTTCAACCTTAAGAGGTGATGGTCTTATTATCAATTTTCCAAGTGAACATGATGTACATGGGATAATTGCATCATGAGGGATCTGTTGATCTGTCAATGAATGTCAATGTGTATTTTGAATTATTCTTTTCATCATTGTTGATCCTGGGTGGCCTAATCTTTCATGCCACAGATTGATCATTACAGGATCACATGCCTTTTCATTAACTACCATGTGTGTTTCTGGTACATTTATATATGTATAATGTAAACCAGAACTAAGTCTTGGTAGTTTTTCAATCACATGCTTCTTGTCAGTGATACTTAAATATTTATCATTTTCTGTAGTCACTGACTGATAATCATATCCATTTGGTATATGTCAGAGAAGCTTAACAAATTTCTCTTTGACATGGGAGGAAATAAGGCATTTTTTATCAGAAAATTTGTACCATTTGGTAACATGAATTTTGCTTTTCCCATTCCTTTTATTAAATCCGCAGGACCTGATATAGTATGTACCGTTCCTTCTGTTGCTTTAAAATTAGTGAAATATTTTTTAGATTTGAGTATAGTGTGTGTGGTACCACTGTCTGCAATACAAAGATCTCCACCATTTGACTGATTTTGCACTCCAGTAGTGTACATCATGAACTTCAAAATATGAGAAACAAATAATGAGTACATAATTCATCAATATATTACATTCAAAAATATGTTATAAACGAAAATACATAATAAGGAAACATATAGTAAAGTAGATATGGTATAGATCGTAAATCTACATCCATTTATTTGATATGGACATATAATAGAAAATTTATTCATTAAAGTAGTCACTTGTTGGCTCAGTGATTTTTATATCAAGGTCATCCACAAGGTTTGCCTCTTTTCCATTTCCTTTTAGGGATTCCTGATATTGATTAACAGAATATTGATTTGTTCGACAGTTTTTAGACCAATGGCCAATTTTACCACATCGATAACAAGAATTTTCTATATTCTTTGAAGAGCTTCCTTCAACATTATGATTTGTGGGATTGTATGGTGGTTGAAATTTACAATTTTGTGAATTATTATTTCTTTGTCCACGACCACGACCACCACCACGACCATTACCATAAGGGTGATTTCGAACATAGTTATGATTTTTATTATTGTTATGGTAATTTTCATGATGATGGTTTTGGCCAATATGACCACGCCCACGTCCTCGTCCAGGTGCATTTCTTTTTTTATTATTATTATTGTTAATGGCATTAGCTTCAGGGAATGCTAGCGCACCCGTAGGACGAGACTCTTGATTCTTCATCAGTAATTCTTTATTCACTTCTGCAACTAAGAGATAAGTTTGAAGTTTGGAAAAAGTTTTGTAATTCTGCAATCTTAAATTTTCTTGTATAGTAATGTTTGCAGAATGCATTGTGGAGAAAGTTTTCTCCATCATATCAACATCACTTATTTCTTGACCACAGAATTGAAGCTTTGAACGGATCTTGAACATGGCCGAGCTGTATTCACTTACTTTTTTAAAGTCTTAGAACCTTAGATTTCTCCATTCTTCCCTCGCAGTTGGGAGTAATATTTCCTTTTGATTATCGAATCTACTCTTGACACTTTCCCATAAAACATGTGGATCTTTGTTAGTGAGATACATATGTTTTAAGGTGATATCAATATGTTTGCGAATAAAAGCAATTGATTTTAATTTATCTTGATCAGAACAAGTATTGTTTTCTTTTAAAGTCTCTAGAATACCCAATGATCCAAGATTTATTTCTACATCCATGACCCATGATGTGTAGTTTGTTCCCGATACGTCTAGGGCATCAAACTCAAGCTTTGATAAGTTTGATATTTTCTATTTTCAGAAAGATGAACAACATAAATTATAATCATAATCAATTTCTAACAACATGAGATTAGAATCATTTTAAATTCATAAATAGCAAACAACATAATAATGGTATGATTACAAATAATAAAATCACAAGGGCAGGATAGAATGTAGGTTCACCCGGTGGTATATTAGCAACAATGATAATAGTTAATATGACCAATACAATAGGAAAAATCATCCTTGTGTGAATCATCTTTACAAAAACTTTTTGAGAGTGGTTGATAATGCTAAAAAGGAACATATATTTAGTATCAATATCCTTCCAATATGTAAAGCTTTTAATTACTATTGTTCTATTTTTATGTAATAATCGTTTAAATAAATAAGTGCGAAGACAAAAGAAGAAAACGACGATTTGAAGACGCATATGACCAAAAAGCTCAAATGTACAAGATATAATTCAAGTGGTTCAATTTATTGATAAGAAACTCCTAAAAATGACAAGAGTACAAGCTGCGAAATGCAAAGTATAAGATATCTAAGCGTACGAAAAGGCGTTCGAAAATTCGGAACTGAGACATAAATCGAGCATCAACGTACAACTCAACGGAGCTAAAATTACAAGTCAACTATGCACAAGAATATAATATAATATATATAATTATATAAAATTATATATTATTATATTATATATTATAATATTCAGCAGCCCACGTTTAACTCAATTTGGTGAGCTGGAATCTGAAGCTCCGCACTCGCGGAGCTGTAAGGCACAAAAGTACAGCACTCGCGGAGCTGTACAGTTCAAAGTGGGCCTATAAAAGCTCACGCATTCTGCTCGAATTAGGCACACCTTTTTCTTTTCCTTTCTTTCAATCTATCGATATATATATATATATATCTATATTTATAATTTTAATTTTAATTTAATAATAATTGGGTTACTGTAAGAAATGTTTTACGGGTTTTAAAGTCGGAACTCTGTCCGTGTAACGCTACGCGATTAAATACCACTGTAAGCTCTGTTCTTCCTTTTTAAATTAATGTCTCGTAACTAAGTTATTATTATGCTTATTTGAGCCGAAGTAATTGTGATGGTGAGCTAAATATTAAGATATGGTTATTGGATTTTGTACCATAATTCGGGTTTGGACAAAAGTGGACTATGACTATTAATAGATGGGGGGTATTGTCTAATTGAGCGACAACTCATTGGAACCTGTTGAACCTATCTTCGAATTAGTTAATCTAATAATTATTAAAATGATTACGAATGTCCTATTTAGTGACGTTTATACGACATCGTTTACAATCATTTAATTAATCAATTGGATTGGGTAATTGATTATTCATTATGGCCAAGTGAATAAATTAATGTATCATGGATCAATTAAAATAGGGGTAGATTACATACAAGGATAATTGGTGTAATTGTTAACAAAGTATTAAAACCTTGGATTACACGTAGTCGATAACCTGGTGTAATTATTAACAAAGTATTAAAACCTTGTTACAGTTCGAATCCCTAATTAGTTGGAATATTTGACTTCGGGAATAAGGTTAATTTGACGAGCATTTTATAATTATGAACGATGGACTATTATGGACAAAAACCAGATAGGTATCAAATAAACCAGGACAAAGGACAATTAACCCGGGCAACAATTAATTAAAATCAAAACGTCAAACATCATGATTACAGAAGTTTAAATAAGCATAATACTTTTATTTCATTTTTCATCGTACCTTTATTTACTGTCATTTCAATTACTGCAATTTACTTTATCGCAATTTAAATTCTGTCATTTATATTATCGTCATTTATCTTTACGCTTTATTTAAAATAGACAAACCGGTCATTAAACGGTAAAACCCCCCCTTTTATAATAATAATAATAATACTATTATATTACTAATATATATATATATATATATATATATATATATATATATATATATATATATATATATATATATATATATATATATATATATATATATACAAATATAATTGTTTAAAAATATAGTGTACGCAATAAGCCGTCTCCCTATGGAACGAATCGGACTTACTAAAAACTACACTACTCTACGATTAGGTACACTGCCTATAGTGTTGTAGCAAGGTTTAGGTATATCCCATCTATAAATAAATAATAAAACTTGTGTAAATTGTACCGTATTTCGTATTAAAAATAATAGTATTTCGTACACCCCCACTGCACACACCAAGTTTTTGGCGCCGCAGCCGGGGAGCTTCGCCAAGCGAAACGCTATAAAAAAAATTTAAGTTTTAAGCCATTTAAAATATATATATAAGTTATAAATATTAAAAATAAAAATATAAAGAAAGAAAAGAAAAATATATATCTATATTTTTAAGTGTTTAAATTAAAAAGTTCATATTTTTTTATTAAGAGTTATAAAAACAAATAAGTAATTTTTTTTTAGTTTTAGTTAAGTTATATTATATTTTCTATAAATTAAAAAGAGTAAAAAAAAACGTTAAACCTGCGAATTTGAGCCTTAATACCATTTGAAACTGCGTAACTCCGCAGTCGCGGAGCTATTTGGGCAGAAAACATCCGCACTCGCGGAGCTCTCTGACATGCTCATACCTGGTACTGCATTAATTACAGATTTAGGGTTAAATTTTATAATGATTATTATTAAACCTAATTAGGGTTTTTAGTTAATATATATTTATTTCTAGTTTTAATTTATACTTTGTAATATTAAGTTTTAATATTATTATTAAATATATAAAATTATTACTTTTATAAAATAATATAAAAATAATATTTTTATTTATATTATTTTATAAAAGTGATAATTTTATCAATTTTTGTCTTTTTTATAAATTATATATTTTAATCGTTTAATTCGTAAATTGTATATTTATCGTTCGTAATTAGTTTTAAACTTAGTTTTTGCCATAATTATTTTATATTTCTAGATTTTTAGGTTTTGCCGTAAAATCCCTTAAGTGCTTTTTCTTTAGATTAAGATTTAGGCGCTTTAGAATTTTACGACGTCGCTTATCGCTTTAGTTTTAAATAGATTTTAGTGCCTAATTAAGTTATTGTCGTTTTGGATATAGAATTCCTTTTAAGCTTTAATACCTTTAGGTGTAACTTTTTAGATTTAGTTTTTTAGACTTTTAAGTTTCGACGTTTTACTTTCTTATTAATATTTTCGATCTTTTTATTTTTCGACGTTTGTTTTTCGACTCTTATTTCTCAACGCGCTTTTTCTTTCTCATTTCTACGCTCTAGTTTTTAGGACATAGATTTTTATCTTCTTTAAATTTTGACAAAAAATTATTTTAAGCGATTAAATTGATAGACATCCAAAATTTTCTGCTTCGTAGTAATAGTTGGATTTGTTAGTGGCTGAGTTGTGGATTTTCCGACTTAAAGGATCCTGGCTCCCTGCTGCATCTTTTGGCTATTCGAAATGTGGGCAAAAGCAGAAAAGTCTATTAATTTGATAACTTATATAATTTCAAATAGGATATTCAGTGAATGCACCGAGCAAAACGTTCACCACCTTTCATACGTTCACCACCTGTAACTCGATCAAGACATCTAGCCAATATTGTCGACGTTGATTTTTCTTTAGAAACATCATCTAGTCGAACAAGTACTCCCATTCAAATTTCCAATAATCCATTTTTTGAACCCGACTTCACAACTGAGAACCCGGAGGATATTCAAGGACAATTCCAAGATCCTGAACCACTAATCATAACTCCGAAATCACAAACTGTTAAATCAGAATCTTCTAGTGATTCGGATTCAACAAATTCAAAAATGGAAATAACGGAACCTCAAAGTATGGAAGACCGAATGAGAGCCACACGCACGGGCCAAGGTCACGCCATTATTCGGCCAGATGTTAATGCGCCAGATTATGAAATCAAAGGACAAATCTTACACATGGTAACTAATCAATGCCAATTTAGTGGTACACCAAAAGAAGATCCAAACGAACATCTTCGAACCTTTAATAGGATTTGTACTCTATTTAAAATCAGAGAAGTTGAGGATGAACAGATCTATCTCATGTTATTTCCCTGGACTTTAAAGGGAGAAGCCAAAGATTGGTTAGAATCGTTACCCGAAGGAGCGATTGACACATGGGATGTCTTAGTTGAAAATTTTCTTAAAAGATTCTTTCCGGCATCTAAAGCCGTGAGACTTCAAGGAGAAATTGTTACGTTCACACAGAAGCCAAATGAAACTTTATATGAAGCGTGGACAAGATTTGAAAAGTTGTTGAGAGGATGTCCTCAACATGGTTTAGACACTTATCAAATAGTACAAATATTCTACCAAGGATGCGACATTACTACACGAAAAGACATCGACATAGCAGCTGGTGGTTCCATTATGAAGAAAACCGCAACTGAAGCTTACAAAATTATTGATAACACAGCCTCCCACTCACATGAGTGGCACCAAGAAAAAGACATCGTTATATCATCTAAAACGGCTAGAGCCGATTCCAGCCATGACTTTGATTCTGTTTCCGCAAAAATAGATGCTTTCGAGAGACGAATGGAAAAGATGACTAAAGATATTCACGTAATACGAATCAGTTGTGAGCAATGCGGTGAATCACACTTAACGAAAGATTGTCACATTGAGCAAACGATGGAACAACGTGAGAATATTTCATACATGAACCAAAGGCCGGGAAATAATTATCAAAATAATTATCAACCGCCAAGGCCAAACTTCAATCGAAATCAAAACATTCTTTACAATTCAAATGGACCCAACAATAACTCGTATAACCAACAAGGTCCGAATAACCAACCAACTCAAAACAACACTTTTAATCAACAAAGACCTTGCTTGTATAAACCACCACAACAAACCGAAGAGAAAAAGTCAAATCTGGAAGAAATGGTACAAAAGATAGTTGAATCTCAAACACAATTTATTGCAACTCAAACCCAAACGAATGAGAGGTTTGATCAGTCATTTAGAACTCAACAAGCTTCCATTTTGAATCTAGAAAAACACTTAGGTACTCTTGCTAGCATGATGAGTGAGAGGGAACAAGGAAAGCTACCGAGTGATGCTGAAGTAAATCCTCGGAATGAGAATGTTAATATGGTGTCAACAAATTCTGAAAAATCAGCACCAGAAGATGGGAAGATTTTGGATGTGAGTAACAATGAAGAAGTTACGCCACCATCACCACCCGAGTATGTAAAGCCAGTTGTGGCACCATACAGACCACCCATCCCGTTTCCAAGAAAAGGAGTTGAGTATGAGCAAGTAATAGATAATAAAGTTTGTGATACCTTTGGAAAGAAGAAGAAGAATAAAAAAGTGCAAGAAACAAAAACCGTAAAAATAAACCCGGTAAAAATAGTTCCACCTCCACCCAGGTCGGGTGATCCGGGTGAATTTATTGTTCCTTGTCTACTTAGTGATTGTGTCATGTATGATGTACTAGCAAATTTAGATGCGAGTGTGAGTGTTATGCCTCTTTCATTATATAAGAGATTAGGAGTAGGTGAGCTAAGTCCAACAGAAATGAGTGTTCAACTCTTTGATCAAACCATTAGGCACTCAGTTGGAATTGCTGACAACCTACCCGTTCAAGTGGGTAATTTAACCTTTCTAGTCGAATTTATTGTCATTGACGTGGAAGAGGACTCAAACATTCCTCTAATTTTAGGTCGACCATTCTTAGCGTCCACCGGGGCGTTATTTGATGTAAGAGATGGTAGAATGACACTTAGTGATGGTGACAAATCGGTCACCTTTGTGATTCAAAAATCTAATTCTCCACCAAACAAAACCGTTGAACCAACAAAAATGATTGGTAAGAACCATGTTGTTTTACCAACTCCAACGGTAGTGCTTAATAATAATAAAACGCCTAAGTGTGGGTAAAATAAAGTAACACCTAATGATGACTTGATAACAAAGAACCCTGTTGTTTATTACGAAATTATATGACTCCGTTATTAATAGTTCAATGAAGAAACTTATTAAACGGATTCGTGATGCTAGAACCAAGGGTAACTTTAAGTTATGTAACTGGTTAGTATCCAATATATCGCCTAAAGAAAAGGCGAAACTAGTTAAATTTGTGGATATTACACAGGAATCCGACCAATGGCTTAAAGCAAAAGTCACAGATATGCAAGTTGATTATGGTCCAAGAGAAATTGACGATGAAGTTAATCACAATTTCAAAACCACAGCTACCTAAGTGTGGGGAGATTCAAATGTTCTAAGAAATAATGCTGTCTAGAGTTATTTGTTCTGTTCTCGTGTAGTTCCGAGAATGGAATCCGATTGGTCTTTTCCACTAGCAGACACTAAAGAACTAGTTTTCTTCCCCCCATTCTGAATTTTTTTTTTTTTGTAGGTTTTATATGAAATTAATATGCTTTTTAAATTTAAGTTTTGTGTGAATTTAAAAACAAAATTTACTTTATTTCATTAAGTTTAAAAAATGATTTCTAAAGTTCGTCGTAAGTTAAAGACTAGGTTATGGAACCGAAATTGCTTTACCCAAGGACGGGGCGAAAACTTTTGTTATCATTATTTTAATATTATTGATCTAAAGTATGCCAAAAATATTATATGAACGTGGGGTTATATACCAAACTTCAAAAATATGTATATATATGTTTGTATTTTATGTTATGTACAAAACAGGGTAAAACAACGCACTTTCAAAGACTGGCATTAAGTTCAGCAAAAACTACTAATTTTGGCGATAAGACGCAAAACATATGTGAAATTACAACAAAAGGAATGAACGATGAGGCGCGTCATCTATCATTCGACGAGCTTAGTAATTACAAAATGGGTATTTTTAATCACTTTTCTACACTAATCATCCTCGTGAATTTATAATTATAGTCTGATTTCTTGCAAATGAGGGCATTGCAAGATCTCAAGTGTGGGGAAGGGTTATAAATTCTCTCGGGTTTACACTTGGTTTAATTGCCAAATTTTGTGAAAATTTGAAAAAAATTTCAACTAAATGAATTCAAAATCATGTTTATACATATTCATGAACGATAAAACTAGGTGATAATACCGAAATTATTGTTACCTCGGAGAGAACATAAATGGAGAAACAACCCAAAACGTTAGAATTCATTTAAAATGGAATAAAGGAGAATAAAAAGGCAAAGAAAAGAATAAATAAAAACTAAGTGTGGAAAAAATTTATCAAGTTCTTTAAAACATAGATCACATATTTTGTACAAGATTATTGCAGGTACTTTTGATTTGGACTAAACTAATCAGTTTTACCCGGTTTATTGTAATAAAGATGAAAGAAAGATGGATCTACACGATGAATCAATTCCATCATTAAAATGAAGTAAAGTCTTCCAAAAAAAGACACGCTCTTCTTGATTTAGGTCTGGAAGTTGTCGTCCAGACCAGCTGTAGGTTGACGAAAAATCTAGAAATGTCATCTCTAAAATCAGCAGGAAATCCACGGACCTCAGCATCAAACAGGGTCACCATGTGGTCAGACTTATCCTAACCACGAGAGGATCTATCTCGTAAAATGGGAAGGGCGCCGTGCAAATTAGCTTGATAAGACTAATGAATCAGACTCCCAGAAAGGATAATCTCCTTAAAGATTAAAAATCAGCTTTTAAGCCTGATATTACTCAATCCTTGAGATTGACCTTAAAGATTGAGAATTACAAACTCATGAAATTCAATGATATCTAAACTCGAGCTTGAACAAGAAAATATTTTGATCAAATTAAAACCGATTTGTTTTCTGAAAACCTATTTTCAATGCGTTCATTACCATTAAACGTAAAATCCTAAGAATTCACCGAAATTCATTAGGTCACCTGAACCAAATTGGGTGTCAACCGTAAGAACGGTGGTTGTATAGCATGGTCGAAGACAGGACCTTGTGCCAGACCGAAAAATTATAGGGTGATCTTTAATATTTCTCCTACAAAAGATAGTAATTGCATCCAACACGTTGTGGACCATGAACATCTGCATGTCATTAGCCATTGCCTTAATAGTTGCTTGTTCAACACTTTTCTTTACAATCGGAGGGTAGTTTACCGAAAGGTAATATACGGAGCAAGTATACTGGACGTGTTGCTTTCCTAATACAAGGTTAGCAAGTGGGTGACACAAAACCGCAAGTTTTGAGCTAAAATTTTCAAATATGAAACTCACAAAAACATTTTGCAACACCGGTGAAGGGTTATTCCAGAAAACTTGTCTAGGGTAAAAGCTAGAATGAATTTTCAAAAGATCAAATGTTTTCATAAAGATCCAATTTCCTTAATGGATCTAAATTTTCATAGTCATGTGGGTTTGTAAACCACATCGTTACTATCATTGTTTATACCGCCGTATTAAAATCACTGATGTATAAAGTGTGAGAATAAAAAAATTGATTCGAGTGAAGTGTGATTTAATTTCAAGTTTTGTATTGCTTGAGGACAAGCAATGTTCAAGTGTGGGGATATTTGATAATGCTAAAAAGGAACGTATATTTAGTATCAATGTCCTTCCAATATGTAAAGCTTTTAGTTACTATTGCTCTATTTTTATGTAATAATCGTTTAAATAAATAAGTGCGAAGACAAAAGAAGAAAACGACGATTTGAAGATGCAAATGACCAAAAAGCTCAAATGTACAAGATATAATTCAAGTGGTTCAATTTATTGATAAGAAACGCCTAAAAATGACAAGAGTACAAGCCGCGAAACGCAAAGTACAAGATATCTAAGCGTACGAAAAGGCGTTCAAAAATTCGGAACTGAATAAACTGAGCATCAACGTACAACTCAACGGAGCTAAAATTACAAGTCAACTATGCACAAGAATATAATATAATATATATATAATTATATAAAATTATATATTATTATATTATATATTATAATATTCAGCAGCCCACGTTTAACTCAATTTGGTGAGCTGGAATCCGAAGCTCCGCACTCGCGGAGCTGTAAGGCACAAAAGTACCGCACTCGCAGAGCTGTACAGTTCAAAGTGGGCCTATAAAAGCTCACGCATTCTGCTCGAATTCGGCACACCTTTTTCTTTTCCTTTCTTTCAATCTATCGATATATATATATATATATATATATATATATATATATATATATATATATATATATATATATATATATATATATATATATATATATATATATATATATATATATATATATATATGGGAGGGATCCACTGAGAACTCACTAAGAGTGAGAACCTGAGAACTCAAATTCGAACAAAAAATGACGCGGCCGAACAATTTTGTGGTTAGTCGAACAAAAATTAAGATGCATGAAAATCACATGTTCTACATTTTCTGTTTGGTTCTACAAAATTGTAGAACGAAAATTCGTTCGAATTGGGGCAAATTTGTTCGGCCGCCTGAATTTTTGTTCGGTTCTACAAAATTGTAGAACGAAATTTGGTTCGAATATCTTTTTTTGTTCGAATTTCACCTGTTTTTTTCAAAAAATCAATATTTTTTTTTTTTTTGATTTAGCCCGATTTAGGGTTTAGGGTTTAGGGTTTTCGGGTTTACGGAGTAAACCCGAAAACCCTAAACCCTAACCGTAAACCCGAAAACCCTAAACCCTAAACCCTAAACTCTAAACCGTTCGTGTAAAAAACTCATTCTAAACCCTAAATCTAAACCCTAAACCCTAAAATCTAAACCCTAAAATCTAAACCCTAAATCTAAACCCTAAATTAATTTGATGAAAATTGATGTAAAACAAGTGTAGAACAGCATGTTCTACATTTGTGTTATACATCATGTTCTACATAAAATGTAGAACCAAGCAAACAATGCACCTATTTTTTTTGTTCGGCCTTGTAATTTTTTTGCTTGACTACCCATATTTTTGTTCGGCCGCGTCTTATTTTTTGCTCGACTAACTTAGTTCTCAGAGTTCTCATTGCTTAAAAGTTCTCATTTGATCCCTTTACTATATATATATATATATATATATATATATATATATATATATATATATATATATATATATATATAATTTTAATTTTAATTTAAGTTTAATAATAATTGGGTTACTGTAAGAAATATTTTACGGGTTTTAAAGTCAAAACTCTGTCCGTGTAACGCTACACGATTAAATACCACTGTAAGCTATGTTCTTCCTTTTTAAATTAATGTCTCGTAACTAAGTTATTATTATGCTTATTTGAGCCGAAGTAATTGTAATGTTGGGCTAAATATTAAGATGTGGTTATTGGATTTTGTACCATAATTCGGGTTTGGACAAAAAACCAATACTTGTGAATATTGGACTATGACTATTAATAGATGGGGGTATTGTCTAATTGAACGACAACTCATTGGAACCTGTTGAACCTATCTTCAAATTAGTTAATCTAATAATTATTAAAATGATTACGAATGTCCTATTTAGTGACGTTTATACGACATCGTTTACAATCATTTAATTAATTAATTGGATAGGGTAATTGATTATTCATTATGGCCAAGTGAATAAATTAATGTATCATGGATCAATTAAAACAGGGGTAGATTACATACAAGGATAATTGGTGTAATTGTTAACAAAGTATTAAAACCTTGGATTACACGCAGTCGATAACCTGGTGTAATTATTAACAAAGTATTAAAACCTTGTTACAGTTCGAATCCCTAATTAGTTGGAATATTTGACTTAGGAGATAAGGTTAATTTGACGAGCATTTTATAATTATGACCGATGGACTATTATGGACAAAAACCAGATAGGTATCAAATAAACCAGGACAAAGGACAATTAACCCGGGCAACAATTAATTAAAATCAAAACGTCAAACATCATGATTACGGAAGTTTAAATAAGTGTAATACTTTTATTTCATATTTCATCGTACCTTTATTTACTGTCATTTCAATTACTGCAATTTACTTTATCGCAATTTAAATTCTGTCATTTATATTATCGTCATTTATCTTTACGCTTTATTTAAAATAGACAAACCGGTCATTAAACGGTAAAACCCCCCTTTTATAATAATAATAATACTATTATATTACTAATATATATATATATATATATATATATATATATATATATATATATTTATTTATACAAATATAATTGTTTAAAAATATAGTGTACGCAATAAGCCGTCTTCCTGTGGAACGAATCGGACTTACTAAAAACTACACTACTCTACTATTAGGTACACTGCCTATAGTGTTGTAGCAAGGTTTAGGTATATCCCATCTATAAATAAATAATAAAACTTGTGTAAATTGTACCGTATTTCGTATTAAAAATAATATTATTTCGTACACCCCCGCTGCACACATCAGTGGTAATCCGAGAAAATGAAGATTGATTTGTGAAAATGTGAAAACGGAGATGTTTATTTTATATTTGAAAAATATAGTCGTTGTAACGTCGTCACTTGACGTTAACAACCGTTATGTATATATGACCGTTGTAACGTCGTTAGTTGACGTTCACTACTGTTATGTACTCGTTATATTAATAATAATTTTAATAAAAGAATTTTATTAGTATAAATATGATTACTATAAAATACATTTAGTATAAATACGTTTAGTATAAATACGAAGATTAAGAGAATAAACATATTATGCATAAATAATAAATTTAAGAATAAACATTAGTATGCATGAAATAAATAATGATTAATTGCATAAGTAATCATAAATGTTAGATAACATAAATATAAATGTTAGTGAAGTTAATAAGAGTTAGATTACAGAAATATAATTCAGGCGGTATAACCGACCATATATAACATAAATATAAATGTTAGCGAAATTAATAAGAGTTAGATTACAGAAATATAATTCAGGCGGTATAACCGACCATATATACCATAAATATAAATGTTAGTGAAGTTAATAATAGTTAGATTACAGAAATATAATTCAGGCGGTATAACCGACCATATATAACTTAAATAACATAAATATAAATGTTAGTGAAGTTAATAAAAGTTAGATTACAGAAATATAATTCAGGCGGTATAACCGACCATATATAACATAAATATAAATGTTAGTTATGATGATAATAATATTTACCTTACTAATAAATAATAGAAGATAGCGTTAAAGAAATTTTTTTATTATTATTACCTTGATTAGTGATTTGTGCTTGCTTAGATAAACCTTGATTATATGGAGCACTTCGTGCTGATAACGTGTTATAAGTTTGGTGTTTATAACTACCTTCTTAATGGTCTGGTTCTTGACTATGGACTATTGATAATTATTAGAAGATTGAGAGAAAGAGAGTATATATGAAAATATATATCAGAAGTGTATCATATGTAATATCACATGGTACATATTTATAGTACATATAATTACTGTTCAACTTTGAATTCTTATGATAATTGGCAGCCATCACTTTTGACAAGTTCATAACAATAACTATTATATTTGAATAATAAATGAATATTTTTACACAGTGTATGTATCATAATCGTTCCATGATCTTTTTAGATAGTTTCGCTAATTAAAAGGTGTTGCTAATGAGGATTTACACTTGAAATCTATTTTAAGAAAATGAATACGCGAGTATCATGCTATCTAGGACTTAGAGATATAGATAGACGGATTGAAAAGTTTTTGAGTTAAGGATTGATTCAAAAAGTAACTTCAAGTTAAATATCAACAAACATTATTCATATTTTTCATTTTCTGTTTCTATACACTAATTACAAATTAAATCATTTCAGATTGATAAGAATGGGGGAAAATGAAATCATATGAAATATGTAATGGAAAAAAATGTCAGGCGACGACTCTAATGCTCGTAGTATCAAACATTTTTCATTTTAGAAATTGTACGAGTGTATCCAAACAACCCCTTCACATTGTACTTATCCCAGTATTCTTTTTATTTGATCTTAGTATTTTTGTAATTTTGATTTCGGTTAATATAAGGAAAAAATACGTTAAAGCATAAATATATTATTAGGGGAGTGATTCGTACACCACCTATTTTTAGCCGTACACCACCAAATGTGCTTCACATGATTGTACAGTACAACACTGTAAAGCATGTTTGGTGGTGTATGGCTAAAAATAGGTGGTGTACGAATTATCACCCATATTATTAACTACCGTGATCATATCCTTTAAATATCTATTCTATCTAATAAATTGGATTTGATGTTGAGGTCATCATGTATTTTATAGAGTTGTAAAATGTGTTCTAAAATTTGTACTTGGAAATTAGATGATGTCATACTTAAAAATTAATCAATAATAAAAAGACAAAATTTCATTCCTCGTCCCTGAACTTTACATCAACTTTGACTCCCTGTCCTTTTTCTTTTTTTTGTGCATCCCTCGTCCCTAATGTATCAGAAATCTACATCTCTCGTCCTCCCGTCTACTTTCTGTCTATTTTAACCGTTAAGTCAAGCATGTGCATAACATGTGAGGGTGTTTTAGTCATTCCATTATCCTTTTTTTTTCCTTTACCCCTTCTACATCATCTACTTCACCCATTCATCCCTAATTAACCATAAACCCTAATTTCTATTCAAATACAAACTCAAATATATCATAAATATAAATTTCAAACCAAATCAAAATCTTAACAAATTCCTCTTTATAAACTACAAACTCAAATCCAACTTGAATATGTGATTGTTTGAAATAATATTCTAAAAAATGTTGGAGTATGTGACTGTTTGTAATAATATTCTAAAAAATCAGATCCAACTTAAACATAAACTCTCTTACATCTTTAGAGTATTCGGAACAATGAAGAACGATGACGGCGTAGCTTGATGACACGACTGAAATTGTCGCCAGAGCTTGATTAGAGAGATTGAAATCGGGTTTAGATCTGAATCTATACACCATATAATCCACCAATCGAAACCCGTATATCAAAATCCATCATCGATTTCACCATCAATGGAAGTTGTAAAAGGTGATAACAAAGTCGAATGATGGAAAAAGGTGATAACTCTATGAGAAATTCCCGATTGAGCTTTATCTTCAATTTGATCGATTCATCTTCACCATCATCGATTCATCATCATCTATTCATCTTCATCTTCGATTTGGGGGTGAAATGGAAACCTAATTTTGGAAAAGAGGCGAATGATGGAAACCTAATTCATCTTCATCTTAAGATCTCACTCCAATTGAAAATAGAAATGGATTTTGTAGCAGTAGCAACAACAAATTTGTAGTAGCAGCAACTTGAAATTTTCCTCTTCACTACCACATCTCTGATTTTCTGGCGAGCAACCGCCATCGCACCACCTCTGCTCAGTTTTCAGATATGAGATTATAATGGAATAAAGGGATCATATTTAGCAACCACCATCGAACCATCTCATATTTAGCAACCACCATCGAACCACCTCTTCACTACATCTCCACCACCGGTGTAACGACCCGGAATTTTCCGATCGTTCTATACTTATGAGATTAATATTTACATAAATTAAACCTTACCAACATGATAAGCAATCCAAACTGTTGAGACTTATATTTTTGAAAAGAGTTTTACACAACGTTTGACCGTCCAATTTGACCGATGATATCACGAACTATATAACACACGATAATTATACGATTATGTATATGTACATATCTATACATATTTAACATGATTTAAGGATGGTTTAACATTTCATTGTGAACTAACAACAATGAGTTATAAGTATACTTTGAGATCACTAACTTAAGTTTTCAAAACGATAACTATATGTAACGTTCTTTGACATATATACTTACAATCTATAATGTGTTGTGATTTATGTCACCAATATGATTTAAGTGTAATGGGATTAATTTGTAACCAAAATAATCTTGATAAATATCGAACAAGTTTGGGGAAGTGTGGAGTACACACTTGTTTGAACTTATCTTGATTATGACGGGGATTCGGGGGCAGCGCCCCCGATAAGCGGGGTCCAAGGGGTGGCAACCCCTGGCGGGATCCAAGGAGCAGAGCCCCTGGCTAACATTGCTTTATTAAAAATGTCTTAAAATTTTATTTTTGGCCCGGTTGGACCCAAAATAAAAGCCCGATTTTGAGCTTCTTTTACCGTATCATACCCATCATCTATACGTATTTACTATTGATAAATACACATCAAATCAATATCCTTATCAGCCTTAGATCTGCCCTAGATAAGAGGGAATCTTATTTGTAAACTAGCATACATTATTACTCAAAAATTCAACACAATAATTTGTCCTTGTTCCCTCAACAACCAGGCTGTCCTATAAGTATCACCATCACCTTGGTTTTTCATTTCATTCTTACAACCATCTTTCTCTAACCAAAAACACACTCTTAGGAACTCTAAGTGTTCTTCACAATCTCAGCAAATACTCATGAAGAACTAGCTTCATGAACAACCTATAATCATCATAAGAAAGTTTGATCAAGATTATTTTCTATCTTTTCCAGTAGCTTTATCCAAGTAACTTGAGGTAGTAACCTTATTCATAATCTTATTCGATTCATATTTATATAGCTATCTTATTTTGTGTTATAAAATTTTTAACAACAAGAACATAGTTTGAATGATTTCAAACATGTTCGCAGACTAAATAGATCCTTCTAATTTGATTTTTAAAACACTTCAAAACCTGTAATATATCATATTATGACAAAATCGGATTAACCATATCTTGGTTAATTAACATAATATTTAATATATATTTACTTATGATTTGATTTTATATATTTCAGGACCACCCGTAAACAACACGAGAAGATTAATCATAAGACCTCATGATTGTACGCAACACGTCATCTGACAACACGGTACTTTATGTACGCAACACGTCATTTGACAACATGGTACCATGGGTCGAGATTAATTCTGATCAATACGAATACGATGGGGTCTTTATTTATTTTATTGAGCAACTAATTGTGGACCATTAACAACAGACTGCTAACTACGGACTAAGAAAATATTAAAAGTATATATATATGTAACGATTACTTGAAAAGAAAATATGTTGATATATTATATATATGGTTAGGTTCGTGATATCTATCAGAGACCAAGTCGAGTTAAATACCTTCAAGGAAAAGGTGAGTATATAGTCCCACTTTTAAACTCTAAATATTTCGGGATGAGAATACATGCATTTTATGATTTACGTTATGGACACAAGTGATTAAAATTATATATTCTACGTTGAGTTGTACCACTGGCATATCTCCCTGTAACTTGGTAACTACTATTTACATGCGGTATTGTAAACGCGAATCCTGTTGATAGATCTATCGGGCCTGACAACCCCAACCGGACTGGACGACCAGTATTCAACGGTTGCACAGTACTTCGTTTCGGTGACTACACTTGGTACGGTGTAGTAAGATTTCATAATAAAGGGAATATGCGACGTTGATTAAATGTTAAGTATGGTTATCAAGTGCTCAACAACTTAGAATATTTTTATTAAAACGTTTATATATGAAATCTTGTGGTCTATATTCATAACGCTGCCGGCATTAAACCTATATCTCACCAACTTTATGTTGACGTTTTAAGCATGTTTATTCTCAGGTGATAACTAAAAGCTTCCGCTGCAACATGTTGAATTTAAGCAAGATCTTGAGTATGCATATTTGTGTCAAAAATAAAACTGCATATCGGAGGATTTGTAATGTAAAATATGTTGGAAGTCGTATTGTTATTATCACATGTAAAGTTTGTAAGTCTAAGATTATCGCTAAACGATAATCATTATTATCTTGTTTAAACCTTGTATTTGTAATAAAAAGTTATGGTTTGTATTGTAAAAACGAATGCAGTTTTTGAAAAACGTCGCATATAGAGGTCAATACCTCGCGATGAAATCATATGTTATTGTATTCGTCCTTATGGTTAAGGTCGGGTTATGACAACCGGCGACCTCCGAACCGTTCATCTTCCTCACGCTAAATAAGTTGTTTTTTTTTTTTTTTTTTTTGAGTGTTGATGTTTGATAAAGATGCAACATCTGTTTCTTCAATTTTTTTTTCAATGACAAATACATAGCAGATCATTTTAGCACTTTGATTCGAGAAGAAGATGATGAATTAGGGATTTAATTTGTAGGTGTTTACATATTTGTAAGTATATGTATGTAAACTTAGAAAGAAGACAAAATTTCATTCATCGTCCCTGAACAATGACAAAAATACCCTCACATGATATGCACGTGATAAGAGGTAACGGCTGGTTTTGACAGAAAGTAGACGGGAGGACGAGGGATGCATATTTTTGATACATTAGGGACGAGGAATGCACAAAAAAAAGAAAAAGGATATGGAGTCAAATTTGATGTAAAGTTCAGGGACGAGGAATGAAATTTTGTCTAATAAAAATAATAAAATCTCTTCAATTACTTTATTGGGTCAGTCAAAATCAAAAGAGAGAAAATATAGACATATATATTATTGAGGTGACAAAGTAATGGGATTTCAAGCCCCAGCCATTTGGGTATGGAATCCTCGTATCAAAGAGAAACTATTTTTTATTTTTAATCTATTTATAAGAAAGTTACGGAGTACTATAATATTTTTGGATAAAGGATTATATTATATACTGCATATATACACACAGTGTATGTTTTGTTATTTCGAATTGAGAAGAATAGTTAAAATTGAAATAAAAAGTACTATGAATGAATTAATTACTTAGTATTAAATTTAGTATAAAATTTTAGATTATAACATAAACAAGTAATATCTATAAATACCCTTTCATTGATACACACATGAATTTACCTTTTTACTTTTATATTTTGCATTAACGTTTTAAATTTATGGTTTATGTTTATGTTTTCATTTCGCTTTCAGTATATTTTATGTTATATTTTTACATTTACTTCTATGTTTTATTTTTTACGTATCCGCTTTACGTTTTATGTATTTTGCTTTATGTTTTGTTTGTAGAAAGTGCTACATGATTATAAGGTTTTGATGTTGTTTTTAATAGTAGTCAATACCGTACTCATAAATACTTTTTACAACGTAACATATATATGATTTCGAAAGTTTATAGAAATAAATCATTTTTTATTAACTTTTTTTGAAAAGCCACATAAATAAAAAAAGATCGTTATATTATATCTGTATTAACTGTTGTGGTGTTGTAAATTTCTAGAATACGAGTAATTTTAAATGTTTAAAAATTGAGTATGTTTTCATTTAATAAAATTACTAAAACCAAAACCAATGTGAATGACACTAATATTATAAACACTTTATAATAAACTATATATGTTAAAAATATTCAAATTCAATTAATTTTACCAAATAAGGAGCAATAAATAATAATTAACGGGTCAATGACACTAATATTATAATGTAGATTTCTTTCGTCAAACCCGTGAATTCACGGGTCAATGAACTAGTTTTTTTTTTTAAATCACTAGCATCTTTTTATTTTATTTTTTAAAAATCCAATTCTGCTCACATCCAAATATATATGGAAATCTGCAATTACTTTTCATTGTTGCGTAAGTATCCTTTCCTCACATAAAGCATGAGGTCCCTATCCAATGTGTCAGACCCACATTCTCCCAATTTACAGCACGCCACGTGTCCACCCTATCTAATTTTCTTTATTTTTTTTTTAAATTTTAAATTACCAAATAAAAAAAACGATTAGGTATCTGATTTTCTTTATTTACCGCACGCATTATCACCTCTCTCTATCTCTCTCTCTCTCTCTCTCAACGCTCTCTCTTAAAAACTGAAAACCCTAACCAATATCGCCGGCGAATATGGCAATCTGCTGCCGTAATCGACCTCACCACTAAATTTAAATTTTCCAGCTCATTTTTACGCACCTTTTGGTATAAAATTTGTCTAATATCTCCTGTTTACAATAGACTTCCTGAAATGTCCCGTTCTTATTGATTAAAAACGTTCCATATTAATTGATTTCGTTGCGAGGTTTTGACCTCTATATGAGACATTTTTTCAAAGACTGCATTCATTTTTAAAACAAACCATAACCTTTATTTCATAAATAAAGGTTTAAAAAGCTTTACGTAGATTATCAAATAATGATAATCTAAAATATCCTTTTACACACGACCATTACATAATGGTTTACAATACAAATATGTTACATCGAAATCAGTTTCTTGAATGCAGTTTTTACACAATATCATACAAACATGGACTCCAAATCTTGTCCTTATTTTAGTATGCAACAGTGGAAACTCTTAGTATTCACCTGAGAATAAACATGCTTTAAAAGTCAACAAAAATGTTGGTGAGTTATAGGTTTAACCTATATATATCAAATCGTAACAATAGACCACAAGATTTCATATTTCAATATACATCCCGTACATAAAGATAAAAATCATTCATATGGTGAACACATGGTAACCGACATTAACAAGATGCATATATAAGATTATCCCCATCATTCCGGGACACCCTTCGGATATGATATAAATTTCGAAGTACTAAAGCATCTGGTACTTTGGATGGGGTTTGTTAGGCCCAATAGATCTATCTTTAGGATTCGCGTCAATTATGAAATGTCCCGTTCTTATTGATTAAAAACGTTCCATATTAATTGATTTCGTTGCGAGGTTTTGACCTCTATATGAGACGTTTTTCAAAGACTGCATTCATTTTTAAAACAAACCATAACCTTTATTTTATAAATAAAGGTTTAAAAAGTTTTACGTAGATTATCAATTAATGATAATCTAAAATATCCTGTTACACACGACCATTACATAATGGTTTACAATACAAGTATGTTACATCGAAATCAGTTTCTTGAATGCATTTTTACACAATATCATATAAACATGGACTCCAAATCTTGTCCTTATTTTAGTATGCAACAACGGAAGCTCTTAGTATTCACCTGAGAATAAACATGCTTTAAACGTCAACAAAAATGTTGGTGAGTTATAGGTTTAACCTATATATATCAAATCGTAACAATAGACCACAAGATTTCATATTTCAATACACATCCCATACATAGAGATAAAAATCATTCATATGGTGAACACCTGGTAACCGACATTAACAAGATGCATATATAAGAATATCCCCATCATTCCGGGACACCCTTCGGATATGATATAAATTTCGAAGTACTAAAGCATCCGGTACTTTGGATGGGGCTTGTTAGGCCCAATAGATCTATCTTTAGGATTCGCGTCAATTAGGGTGTCTGTTCCCTAATTCTTAGATTACCAGACTTAATAAAAAGGGGCATATTCGATTTCGATAATTCAACCATAGAATGTAGGTTCACGTACTTGTGTCTATTTTGTAAATCATTTATAAAACCTGCATGTATTCTCATCCCAAAATATTAGATTTTAAAAGTGGGACTATAACTCACTTTCACAGATTTTTACTTCGTCGAGAAGTAAGACTTGGCCACTGCTGATTCACGAATCTATAACAATATATACATATATATTAAAGTATGTTCAAAATATATTTACAACACTTTTAATATATTTTGATGTTTTAAGTTTATTAAGTCAGCTGTCCTCGTTAGTAACCTACAACTAGTTGTCCACAGTTAGATGTACAGAAATAAATCGATAAATATTATCTTGAATCAATCCACGACCCAGTGTATACGTATCTCAGTATTGATCACAACTCAAACTATATATATTTTGGAATCAACCTCAACCCTGTATAGCTAACTCCAACATTCACATATAGAGTGTCTATGGTTGTTCCGAAATATATATAGATGTGCCGACATGATAGGTCAAAACAATGTATACGTGTCTATGGTATCTCAAGATTACATAATATACAATACAAGTTGATTAAGTTATGGTTGGAATAGATTTGTTACCAATTTTCACGTAGGTAAAATGAGAAAAATTATCCAATCTTGTTTTACCCATAACTTCTTCATTTTAAATCCGTTTTGAGTGAATCAAATTGCTATGGTTTTATATTGAACTCTATTTTATGAATCTAAACAGAAAAAGTATAGGTTTATAGTTGGAAAAATAAGTTACAAGTCGTTTTTGTAAAGGTAGTCATTTCAGTCTAAAGAACGACGTCTAGATGACCATTTTAGAAAACATACTTTCACTTTGAGTTTAACCATAATTTTTGGATATAGTTTCATGTTCATAATAAAAATCATTTTCTCAGAATAACAACTTTTAAATCAAAGTTTATCATAGTTTTTAATTAACTAACCCAAAACAGCCCGCGGTGTTACTACGACGGCGTAAATCTGGTTTTACGGTGTTTTTCGTGTTTCCAGGTTTTAAATCATTAAGTTAGCATATCATATAGATATAGAACATGTGTTTAGTTAATTTTAAGAGTCAAGTTAGAAGGATTAACTTTTGTTTGCGAACAAGTTTAGAATTAACTAAACTATGTTCTAGTGATTACGAGTTTAAACCTTCGAATAAGATAGTTTTATATATATGAATCGAATGATATTATGAACATCATTACTACCTCAAGTTTAGTAGGTAAACCTACTGGAAGTGACAAGAACTGATCTAGCTTCAAAGGATCTTGGATGGCTTGAAAGTTCTTGAAGTAGGATCATGACACAAAAACAAGTTCAAGTAAGATTTTTACTCGAATTAAGATAGTTTATAGTTATAGAAATTGAATCAAAGTTTGAATATGAATATTACCTTGAATAAGAAAGATAACCTACTGTATATAACAAAGGTTTCTTGATCTTAGATGATTACTTGGAATGGATTAGAAAGCTTGGAAGTAAATTAGTAAACTTGAAGGGATTTTTGAAGTGTTCTTGAAGTGTTCTTCCTATGATGATTATAGCTTGATTCTTGAAGTGATTTTTGATGAAGATGATGATTAAATACTGGAAAAATACGTTCATAATAGTGTGTGTGTGTGTTGAGAGAGAATTAGAAAGAGAATTGGAAGTGAAATGGAGTGAATGATGAGTGGTAATTGGTGAGTGGTGAGTGGGGTTAAAAGGAGTTCTAGTTAGTTGACTAGCTCATGGTAGAAGTTAAAATTGATTAGTCATACATGACATAATCAAGAGTGGAATCCCAAGCTAGTTCCTATTGGTATATACTCATAGTAAGTACGTTTGAAGCTGTGTATAATACGGGTAAGAATACGACTAGAATTCTTGATGAAAGAAAAGAATGGAAAAGTAACTGTAACCATTTTTGTTAAGTATGAGTGTTTTGATATATGTCTTGAAGTCTTCCAAAAGTATTTTAATACATCTAAATACACTACATGTATATACATTTTAACTGAGTCGTTAAGTCATCGTTAGTCGTTACATGTAAGTGTTGTTTTGAAACCTTTAAGTTAACGATCTCAATTAATGTTGTTAACCCATTGTTTATTATATCTAATGAGATGTTAAATTATTATATTATCATGATATTATGATATATTAATATATCTTAATATGATATATATACATTTAAATGTCGTTACAACGATAATCGTTACATATATGTCTCGTTTCGAAATCCTTAAGTTAGTAGTCTTGTTTATATGTATATAACTCATTGTTAATATACTTATGGAGATACTTAATTATCATAATCTCATGTTAACCATATGTATATCCATATATATATCGTCATGTCGTTTTTACAAGTTTTAACGTTCATGAATCGCCGGTCAACTTGGGTGGTCAATTGTTTATATGAAACATATTTCAATTAATCAAGTCTTAACAAGTTTGATTGCTTAACATGTTAGAAACATTTAATCATGTAAATATCAATCTCAATTAATATATATAAACATGGAAAAGTTCGGGTCACTACAGTACCTACCCGTTAAATAAATTTCGTCCTGAAATTTTAAGCTGTTGAAGGTGTTGACGAATCTTCTGGAAATAGATGCGGGTATTTCTTCTTCATCTGATCTTCACGCTCCCAGGTGAACTCGGGTCCTCTACGAGCATTCCATCGAACCTTAACAATTGGTATCTTGTTTTGCTTAAGTCTTTTAACCTCATGATCCATTATTTCGACGGGTTCTTCGATGAATTGGAGTTTTTCGTTGATTTGGATTTCATCTAACGGAATAGTGAGATCTTCTTTAGCAAAACATTTCTTCAAATTCGAGACGTGGAAAGTGTTATGTACAGCCGCGAGTTGTTGAGGTAACTCAAATCGGTAAGCTACTGGTCCGACACGATCAATAATCTTGAATGGTCCAATATACCTTGGATTTAATTTCCCTCGTTTACCAAATCGAACAACGCCTTTTCAAGGTGCAACTTTAATCATGACCATCTCTCCAATTTCAAATTCTATATCTTTTCTTTTAATGTCAGCGTAGCTCTTTTGTCGACTTTGGGTGGTTTTCAACCGTTGTTGAATTTGGATGATCTTCTCGGTAGTTTCTTGTATAATCTCCGGACCCGTAATCTGTCTATCCCCCACTTCACTCCAACAAATCGGAGACCTGCACTTTCTACCATAAAGTGCTTCAAACGGCGCCATCTCAATGCTTGAATGGTAGCTGTTGTTGTAGGAAAATTCTGCTAATGGTAGATGTCGATCCCAACTGTTTCCGAAATCAATAACACATGCTCGTAGCATGTCTTCAAGCATTTGTATCGTCCTTTCGCTCTGCCCATCAGTTTGTGGATGATAGGCAGTACTCATGTCTAGACGAGTTCCTAATGCTTGCTGTAATGTCTGCCAGAATCTTGAAATAAATCTGCCATCCCTATCAGAGATAATAGAGATTGGTATTCCATGTCTGGAGACGACTTCCTTCAAATACAGTCGTGCTAACTTCTCCATCTTGTCATCTTCTCTTATTGGCAGGAAATGTGCTGATTTGGTGAGACGATCAACTATTACTCAAATAGTATCAAAACCACTTGCAGTCCTTGGAAATCTAGTGATGAAATCCATGGTAATGTTTTCCCATTTCCATTCCGGGATTTCGGGTTGTTGAAGTAGACCTGATGGTTTCTGATGCTCGGCTTTGACCTTAGAACACGTCAAACATTCTCCTACGTATTTAGCAACATCGGCTTTCATACCCGGCCACCAAAAATATTTCCTGAGATCCTTGTACATCTTCCCCGTTCCAGGATGTATTGAGTATCTGGTTTTATGAGCTTCTCTAAGTACCATTTCTCTCATATCTCCAAATTTTGGTACCCAAATCCTTTCAGCCCTATACCGGGTTCCGTCTTCCCGAATATTAAGATGTTTCTCCGATCCTTTGGGTATTTCATCCTTTAAATTTCCCTCTTTTAAAACTCCTTGTTGCGCCTCCTTTATTTGAGTAGTAAGGTTATTATGAATCATTATATTCATAGATTTTACTCGAATGGGTTCTCTGTCCTTCCTGCTCAAGGCATCGGCTACCACATTTGCCTTCCCCGGGTGGTAACGAATCTCAAAGTCGTAATCATTCAATAATTCAATCCACCTACGCTGCCTCATATTCAGTTGTTTCTGATTAAATATGTGTTGAAGACTTTTGTGGTCGGTATATATAATACTTTTGACCCCATATAAGTAGTGCCTCCAAGTCTTTAATGCAAAAACAACTGCGCCTAATTCCAAATCATGCGTCGTATAATTTTGTTCGTGAATCTTCAATTGTCTAGACGCATAAGCAATCACCTTCGTTCGTTGCATTAATACACAACCGAGACCTTGCTTTGATGCGTCACAATAAATCACAAAATCATCATTCCCTTCAGGCAATGACAATATAGGTGCCGTAGTTAGCTTTTTCTTCAATAACTGAAACGCTTTCTCTTGTTCATCATTCCATTCAAATTTCTTCCCTTTATGCGTTAATGCAGTCAAGGGTTTTGCTATTCTGGAAAAGTCTTGGATGAACCTTCTGTAGTAACCAGCTAGTCCTAAAAACTGGCGTATGTGTTTCGGAGTTTTCGGGGTTTCCCACTTTTCAACAGTTTCTATCTTTGCCGGATCCACCTTAATACCTTCTTTGTTCACTATGTGACCGAGGAATTGAACTTCTTCCAACCAAAATGCACACTTTGAAAACTTAGCGTACAATTCTTCCTTCCTCAATACTTCTAACACCTTTCTCAAATGTTCACCGTGTTCTTGGTCATTCTTTGAGTAAATAAGTATGTCATCAATGAAAACAATGACAAACTTGTTAAGGTATGGTCCACACACTCAGTTCATAAGGTCCATGAACACAGCTGGTGCATTAGTTAAACCAAACGGCATGACCATAAACTCGTAATGACTGTAACGTGTTCTGAAAGCAGTCTTTGGAATATCATCTTCTTTCACCCGCATTTGATGATACCCGGAACGTAAGTCAATCTTTGAATAAACAGACGAGCCTTGTAGTTGATCAAATAAGTCGTCGATTCTCGGTAGTGGGTAGCGGTTCTTGATGGTAAGTTTGTTCAAATCTCGGTAGTCGATACACAACCTGAATGTACCATCTTTCTTCTTGACAAACAAAACAGGAGCTCCCCACGGTGATGTGCTTGGTCGAATGAAACCATGCTCTAAAAGTTCTTGTAATTGGCTTTGCAGTTCTTTCATCTCGCTGGGTGCGAGTCTGTAAGGAGCACGAGCTATTGGTGCAGCTCCTGGTACAAGATCTATTTGAAATTCAACGGATCGATGTGGGGGTAATCCCGGTAATTCTTTCGGAAATACATCGGGAAATTCTTTTGCGACGGGAACATCATTGATGCTCTTTTCTTCAGTTTGTACTTTCTCGACGTGTGCTAGAACAGCATAGCAACCTTTTCTTATTAGTTTTTGTGCCTTCAAATTACTAATAAGATGTAGCTTCGTGTTGCCCTTTTCTCCGTACACCATTAAGGGTTTTCCTTTTTCTCGTATAATGCGAATTGTATTTTTGTAACAAACGATCTCTGCTTTCACTTCTTTCAACCAGTCCATACCGATTATCATATCAAAACTCCCTAACTCTACTGGTATCAAGTCAATCTTAAATGTTTCGCTAACCAGTTTAATTTCTCGATTCCGACATATATTATCTGCTGAAATTAATTTACCATTTGCTAATTCGAGTAAAAATTTACTATCCAAAGGCGTCAATGGACAACCTAATTTAGCACAAAAATCTCTACTCATATAGCTTCTATCCGCACCCGAATCAAATAAAACGTAAGCAGATTTATTGTCAATAAGAAATGTACCCGTAACAAGCTCCGGGTCTTCCTGTGCCTCTGCCGCATTAATATTGAAAACTCTTCCGCGGCCTTGTCCATTCGTGTTCTCCTGGTTCGGGCAATTTCTAATAATGTGGCCCGGTTTTTCACATTTATAACAAACTACATTGGCATAACTTGCTCCGACACTACTTGCTCCGCCATTACTCATTTCGACACCATTTGTTCCTTTCGTTCTATTAACCCCTGGTCCGTAGACCTCACACTTCACCGCGCTATGACCATTTCTTTTACACTTGTTGCAAAATTTGGTGCAGAACCCCGAGTGATACTTTTCACACCTTTGGCATAGCTGCTTCTGATTGTTGTTGTTGTTGCGGTTATTATTGTTGTTGGGATGATTGTTGTAGTTGCTGTTGTTGTTGTTGTTGTTGTTGTTGTTGTTGGGCCGTTTGTTGTAGTTGCGATTGATGTTGCGATTGTTGGGATAATTGTTGCGATTATTGTTGTAATTGCTGTTGTTGTTGTATTGGTGATTCTTATCACCGTTTTCCTCCCACTTTCTTTTGACTTGCTTCACATTGGCCTCTTCAGCAGTCTGTTCTTTAATTCTTTCTTCAATCAGGTTCACTAGTTTGTGAGCCATTCTACATGCCTGTTGTATGGAGGCGGGCTCGTGTGAACTTATATCTTCTTGGATTCTTTCCGGTAATCCTTTCACAAACGCGTCGATCTTCTCTTCCTCATCTTCGAATGCTCCCGGACACAATAGGCACAATTCTGTGAATCGTCTTTCGTACGTGGTAATATCAAATCCTTGGGTTCGTAACCCTCTAAGTTCTGTCTTGAGCTTATTGACCTCGGTTCTGGGACGGTACTTCTCGTTCATCAAGTGCTTGAATGCTAACCACGGTAGTGCGTACGCATCGTCTTATCCCACTTGCTCTAGATAGGTATTCCACCATGTTAACGCAGAACCTGTGAAGGTATGCGTAGCGTACTTTACTTTGTCCTCTTCAGTACACTTACTTATGGCAAACACCGATTCGACCTTCTCGGTCCACCGTTTCAATCCGATCGGTCCTTCAGTTCCATCAAATTCCAAAGGTTTGCAGGCAGTGAATTCTTTGTAGGTGCATCCTACACGATTTCCTGTACTGCTAGATCCAAAGTTATTGTTGGTATGTAGCGCAGCCTGTACTGCGGCTATGTTTGAAGCTAGAAAAGTACGGAATTCCTCTTCATTCATATTCACGGTGTGTCGAGTAGTCGGTGCCATTTCCTTCGAAATAGTCAAATGGAACAAGTTAATCATACAGAATATTAAGAGTAGTTAATAGTATTTCGTAGCATAATATGAACTCATTTATAAAAGCTTTTTCTTCATATTAGCATTTTATAAGTTTAAATTCGGGTAGTACCTACCCGTTAAGTTCATACTTAGTAGCTAATATACAATTCAACTACTACAATTCTATATGAAAAACTGATTATAATAATATTTCGCGTTCAAACTTTTATACAATATTTTACAAACTTACAATACTGCTTATTTTACATAAAGCATGAAATATAGCACACAATAACTTTGATACAAGATAGTTGTGAAGATAATTCTAGCTAGTACACAAGTCGTTCAGCAAAGGCAATAAAGACACGTAATTCATACGTCCAGAAACAAGTCATGCATTCTGGTTTTACTAGGACTACTTCCCATCCTTGGTCTTGTGGAACATAACCGTTATGGCCGTTGATAAGACAGCGTGTTGTAACGTCGTCAAAGGGACGAGGGTTACGTAATGTCCAACAGTCCCGTAACAATCTAAAAACCTCATTTCTTACCCCAATTACCGACTCCGTCACTTGTGGAAACGTTTTGTTTAATAGTTGTAGGCCGATGTTCTTGTTCTCACTTTGGTGAGAAGTGAACATTACTAATCCGTAAGCATAACATGCTTCTTTATGTTGCATGTTAACCGCTTTTTCTAAATCACGAAGTCCAATATTCGGATATATTGAGTCAAAATAATTTCTTAACCCATTGCGTAAAATAGCATTTGGGTTCCCCGCAATATATGCGTCAAAGTAAACACATCGTAACTTATGGATTTCCCAATGTGATATCCCCCATCTTTTAAACGAAAGCCTTTTATAAATCAAGGCATTCTTGGAACATTCTTCGAATGTCTTACAAACTGATCTCGCCTTAAATAGTTGTGCCGAAGAATTCTGACCGACTCTAGACAAGATTTCATCAATCATGCCTCCGGGTAGGTCTCTTAAAATATTGGGTTGTCTATCCATTTTGTGTTTTTATACTGTAAAATAGACAAGAGTTAGATTTATAAAAAAAATACTTATTAATACAAGCAATTTTTACATATATCATAAAGCATAAGCACACTATATTACTTATATTACACCACACGAATACAACTATCTTATTCCGACTCGCTTGTTTCTTCTTCTTCGGTTTTGGTTCGTTTTACCAAGTTTCTAGGGATATATGATGTTCCCCTAATACGAGCCGTCGTTATCCACATTGGTTTAGAAAAACCTAGTGGTTTAGAGGTTCCCGGGTCATTGTTACAACTTAAGGACTTCGGGGGTTGACGATACATATAAAGTTCATCGGGGTTGGAATTAGATTTCTCTATTTTTATGCCCTTTCCCTTATTATTTTCTTTTGCCTTTTAAATTCAGTTGGGGTAATTTCTATAACATCATCGGAATTCTCGTCAGAATCCGATTCATCGGAGAATTGGTAATCCTCCCAATATTTTGCTTCCTTAGCGGAAACACCATTGACCATAATTAACCTTGGTCGGTTGGTTGAGGATTTTATTTTACTTAACCGTTTTATTATTTCCCCCACCGGTTCTATTTCTTCATCCGGTTCCGATTCTTCTTCCGGTTCCAATTCTTCTTCTGGTTCCGACTCTTCTTCCGGTTCCTCTTCGGGAACTTGTGAATCAGTCCACGAATCATTCCAATTTACATTTGACTCTTCATTATTATTAGGTGAGTCAATGGGACTTGTTCTAGAGGTAGACATCTATCACATAATATCAAACACGTTAAGAGATTAATATATCACATAATATTCATATGTTAAAAATATATAGTTTCCAACAAAAATGTTAAGCAATCATTTTTAAAGAAAACACGGTCGAAGTCCAGACTCACTAATGCATCCTAACAAACTCGATAAGACACACTAATGCAAATTTTCTGGTTCTCTAAGACCAACGCTCGGATACCAACTGAAATGTTCCGTTCTTATTGATTAAAAACGTTCCATATTAATTGATTTCGTTGCGAAGACTGCATTCATTTTTAAAACAAACCATAACCTTTATTTCATAAATAAAGGTTTAAAAAGCTTTACGTAGATTATCAATTAATGATAATCTAAAATATCCTGTTACACACGACCATTACATAATGGTTTACAATACAAATATGTTACATCGAAATCAGTTTCTTGAATGCAGTTTTTACACAATATCATATAAACATGGACTCCAAATCTTGTCCTTATTTTAGTATGCAACAGCGGAAGCTCTTAGTATTCACCTGAGAATAAACATGCTTTAAACGTCAACAAAAATGTTGTTGAGTTGTAGGTTTAACCTATATATATCAAATCGTAACAATAGACCACAAGATTTCATATTTCAATACACATCCCATACATAGAGATAAAAATCATTCATATGGTGAACACCTGGTAACCGACATTAACAAGATGCATATATAAGAATATCCCCATCATTCCGGGACACCCTTCGGATATGATATAAATTTCGAAGTACTAAAGCATCCGGTACTTTGGATGGGGCTTGTTAGGCCCAATAGATCTATCTTTAGGATTCGCGTCAATTAGGGTGTCTGTTCCCAAATTCTTAGATTACCAGACTTAATAAAAAGGGGCATATTCGATTTCGATAATTCAACCATAGAATGTAGTTTCACATACTTGTGTCTATTTTGTAAATCATTTATAAAACCTGCATGTATTCTCATCCCAAAATATTAGATTTTAAAAGTGGGACTATAACTCACTTTCACAGATTTTTACTTCGTCGAGAAGTAAGACTTGGCCACTGTTGATTCACGAACCTATAACAACATATACATATATATTAAAGTATGTTCAAAATATATTTACAACACTTTTAATATATTTTGATGTTTTAAGTTTATTAAGTCAGCTGTCCTCGTTAGTAACCTACAACTAGTTGTCCACAGTTAGATGTACAGAAATAAATCGATAAATATTATCTTGAATCAATCCACGACCCAGTGTATACGTATCTCAGTATTGATCACAACTCAAACTATATATATTTTGGAATCAACCTCAACCCTGTATAGCTAACTCCAACATTCACATATAGAGTGTCTATGGTTGTTCCGAAATATATATAGATGTGTCGACATGATAGGTCGAAATATTGTATACGTGTCTATGGTATCTCAAGATTACATAATATACAATACAAGTTGATTAAGTTATGGTTGGAATAGATTTGTTACCAATTTTCACGTAGCTAAAATGAGAAAAATTATCCAATCTTGTTTTACCCATAACTTCTTCATTTTAAATCCGTTTTGAGTGAATCAAATTGCTATGGTTTCATATTGAACTCTATTTTATGAATCTAAATAGAAAATGTATAGGTTTATAGTCGGAAAAATAAGTTACAAGTCATTTTTGTAAAGGTAGTCATTTCAGTCGAAAGAACGACGTCTAGATGACCATTTTAGAAAACATACTTCCACTTTGAGTTTAACCATAATTTTTGGATATAGTTTTATGTTCATAATAAAAATCATTTTCTCAGAATAACAACTTTTAAATCAAAGTTTATCATAGTTTTTAATTAACTAACCCAAAACAGCCCGCGGTGTTACTACGACGGCGTAAATCTGGTTTTACGGTGTTTTTCGTGTTTCCGGGTTTTAAATCGTTAAGTTAGTATATCATATAGATATATAACATGTGTTTAGTTAATTGTAAGAGTCAAGTTAGAAGGATTAACTTTTGTTTGCGAACAAGTTTAGAATTAACTAAACTATGTTCTAGTGATTACGAGTTTAAACCTTCGAATAAGATAGTTTTATATATATGAATCGAATGATGTTATGAACATCATTAATACCTCAAGTTTAGTAGGTAAACCTACTGGAAGTGACAAGAAATGATCTAGCTTCAAAGGATCTTGGATGGCTTGAAAGTTCTTGAAGTAGGATCATGACACAAAAACAAGTTCAAGTAAGATTTTTACTCGAATTAAGATAGTTTATAGTTATAGAAATTGAATCAAAGTTTGAATATGAATATTACCTTGAATAAGAAAGATAACCTACTATATATAACAAAGGTTTCTTGATCTTAGATGATTACTTGGAATGGATTAGAAAGCTTGGAAGTAAATTAGTAAACTTGAAGGGATTTTTGAAGTGTTCTTGAAGTGTTCTTCCTATGATGATTATAGCTTGATTCTTGAAGTGATTTTTGATGAAGATGATGATTAAATACTGGAAAAATACGTTCATAATAGTGTGTGTGTGTGTGTTGAGAGAGAATTAGAAAGAGAATTAGAAGTGAAATGGAGTGAATGATGAGTGGTAATTGGTGAGTGGTGAGTGGGGTTAAAAGGAGTTCTAGTTAGTTGACTAGCTCATGGTAGAAGTTAAAATTGATTAGTCATACATGACATAATCAAGAGTGGAATCCCATGCTAGTTCCTATTGGTATATACTCATAGTAAGTACGTTTTGAAGCTGTGTATAATACGGGTAAGAATACGACTAGAATTCTTGATGAAAGAAAAGAATGGAAAAGTAACTGTAACCATTTTCGTTAAGTATGAGTGTTTTGATATATGTCTTGAAGTCTTCCAAAAGTATTTTAATACATCTAAATACACTACATGTATATACATTTTAACTGAGTCGTTAAGTCATCGTTAGTCGTTACAAGTAAGTGTTGTTTTGAAACCTTTAAGTTAACGATCTCAATTAATGTTGTTAACCCATTGTTTATTATATCTAATGAGATGTTAAATTATTATATTATCATGATATTATGATATATTAATATATCTTAATATGATATATATACATTTAAATGTCGTTACAACGATAATCGTTACATATATGTCTCGTTTCGAAATCCTTAAGTTAGTAGTCTTGTTTATATGTATATAACTCAATGTTAATATACTTATGGAGATACTTACTTATCATAATCTCATGTTAACCATATGTATATCCATATATATATCGTCATGTTGTTTTTACAAGTTTTAACGTTCGTGAATCGCCGGTCAACTTGGGTGGTCAATTGTTTATATGAAACATATTTCAATTAATCAAGTCTTAACAAGTTTGATTGCTTAACATGTTGGAAACATTTAATCATGTAAATATCAATCTCAATTAATATATATAAACATGGAAAAGTTTGGGTCACTACAAATTAGGGTGTCTGTTCCCTAATTCTTAGATTACCAGACTTAATAAAAAGGGGCATATTTGATTTCGATAATTCAACCATAGAATGTAGTTTCACGTACTTGTGTCTATTTTGTAAATCATTTATAAAACCTGCATGTATTCTCATCCCAAAAATATTAGATTTTAAAAGTGGGACTATAACTCACTTTCACAGATTTTTACTTCGTCGGGAAGTAAGACTTGGCCATTGGTTGATTCACGAACCTATAACAATATATACATATATATCAAAGTATGTTCAAAATATATTTACAATACTTTTAATATATTTTGATGTTTTAAGTTTATTAAGTCAGCTGTCCTCGTTAGTAACCTACAACTAGTTGTCCACAGTTAGATGTACAGAAATAAATCGATAAATATTATCTTGAATCAATCCATGACCCAGTGTATACGTATCTCAGTATTGATCACAACTCAAACTATATATATATTTTGGAATCAACCTCAACCCTGTATAGCTAACTCCAACATTCACATATAGAGTGTCTATGGTTGTTCCGCAATATATATATAGATGGGTAGACATGATAGGTCGAAACATTGCATACGTGTCTATGGTATCTCAAGATTACATAATATACAATATAAGTTGATTAGATTATGGTTGGAATAGATTTATTACTAACTTTCACGTAGGTAAAATGAGTAGTTTTATCAATCTTGTTTTACTCGCCATTTCTTCGTTTCTAATCCGTTTTGAGTGATTCCAGTGGCCACGATTTCATATTGAACTTAAATTTATGAATCTAAATAGAAAAATTATAAGTTTATAGTCGGAAATACAAGTTACAAGTCATTTTTGAAAGCGGTAGTCATTTCCGTCGAAAAAACGACATCTTGATGACCATTTTGAAAAACATACTTTCACTTTGAGTTTAACCATGATTTTTGGATACAGTTTCATGTTCATAAGAAAAATCACTTTTCCAAAAGTATAGATTTTAAATCAAAGTTCTTCTTAGCTTTTAATTATCCCAACCAAAACAGCCCCCGGTTTTACTACAACGGCGTATATCCAGTTTTATGGTGTTTATCGTGTTTCCGGGTTTTAAATCATTAAGTTAGCATATCATATAGATATAGAACATGTGTTTAGTTGATTTTAAAAGTCTAGTTAGAAGGATTAACTTTATTTGCGAACAAGTTTATAATTAACTAAACTATGTTCTAGTGATTACAAGTTTATAACGTTGAATAAGACAGCTTTTTATGTATGAATCGAATGATGTTATGAACATCATTACTACCTCAAGTTCCTTGGATAAACCTACTGGAAATTAGAAAAATGGATCTAGCTTCAAAGGATCCTTGGATGGCTTGAAAGTTCTTGAAGCAGAATCATGACACGAAAACAATTTCAAGTAAGATTTCCACTCGAAATAAGATTGTTATAGTTATAGAAATTGAATTAAAGTTTGAATATGATTATTACCTTGTATTAGAAAGATAGCCTACTGTAAGTAAAAAAGGTTTCTTGATCTTGGATGATCACTTGGAATGGATTTAGAAAACTTGGAAGTAAACTTACAATCTTGGAAGTATTCTTGATTTTATGAAACTAGAACTTTTGGAATTTATGAAGAACACTTAGAACTTGAAGATAGAACTTGAGAGAGATAAATTAGATGAAAAAAATTGAAGAATGAAAGTGTTTGTAGGTGTTTTTGGTCGTTGGTGTGTGGATTAGATATAAAGGATATGTAATTTTGTTTTCATGTAAATAAGTCATGAATGATTACTCATATTTTTGTAATTTTATGAGATATTTCATGCTAGTTGCCAAATGATGGTTCCCACATGTGTTAGGTGACTCACATGGGATGCTAAGAGCTGATCATTGGAGTGTATATACCAATAGTACATACATCTAAAAGCTGTGTATTGTACGAGTACGAATACGGGTGCATACGAGTAGATTTGTTGATGAAACTGAACGAGGATGTAATTGTAAGCATTTTTGTTAAGTAGAAGTATTTTGATAAGTGTCTTGAAGTATTTCAAAAGTGTATAAATACATATTAAAACACTACATGTATATACATTTTAACTGAGTCGTTAAGTCATCGTTAGTCGTTACATGTAAATGTTGTTTTGAAACCTTTAGGTTAACGATCTTGTTAAATGTTGTTAACCCAATGTTTATAATATCAAATGATATTTTAAATTATTATATTATCATGATATTATGATGTACGAATATCTCTTAATATGATCTATATACATTAAATGTCGTTACAACGATAATCGTTACATATATGTCTCGTTTCAAAATCATTAAGTTAGTAGTCTTATTTTTACATATGTAGTTCATTGTTAATACACTTAATGATATATTTACTTATCATTTAACATAATTAACCAAGTGTATCAATATCTTAATATGATTCATATGTACCTAGTAAGACGTTATAACGATAATCGTTATATATATCGTTTTCGAGTTTCTTAATTTAATAGTCTCATTTTTATGTATATAACTCATTGTTAAAATACCTAATGAGATACATACTTATAATAAAATCATGTTAACTATATATATAACCATATATATGTCATCGTATAGTTTTTACAAGTTTTAACGTTCGTGAATCACCGGTCAACTTGGGTGGTCATTTGTCTATATGAAACCTATTCCATTAATCAGGTCTTAATAAGTTTGATTGCTTAACATGTTGGAAACACTTAATCATGTAAATATCAATTTCATTTAATAAATATAAACATGGAAAAGTTTGGGTCACTACAGTACCTACCCGTTAAATAAATTTCGTCCCGAAATTTTAAGCTGTTGAAAGTGTTGACGAATCTTCTAGAAATAGATGCGGGTATTTCTTCTTCATCTGATCTTCACGCTCCCAGGTGAACTCGGGTCCTCTACGAGCATTCCATCGAACCTTAACAATCGGTATCTTGTTTTGTTTAAGTCTCTTAACCTCACGATCCATTATTTCGACAGGTTCTTCAATGAATTGAAGTTTTTCATTGATTTGGATTTCATCCAATGGAATAGTGAGATCTTCTTTAGCAAAATATTTCTTCAAATTTGAGACGTTGAAAGTGTTATGTACAGCCGCGAGTTATTGTGGTAGCTCCAGTTGGTAAGCTACTGGTCCGACACGATCTATAATCTTGAATGGTCCAATGTACCTTGGATTTAGTTTCCCCCGTTTACCAAATCGAAAAACGCCTTTCCAAGGTGAAACCTTAAGCATGACCATTTCTCCAATTTCAAACTCTATATCTTTTCTTTTACTGTCCGCGTAGCTCTTTTGTCGACTCTGGGCGGTTTTCAATCTTTGTTGAATTTGGATGATTTTCTCGGCAGTTTCTTATATTATCTCCGGACCCGTAATCTGTCTATCCCCCACTTCATTCCAACAAATCGGAGACCTGCACTTTCTACCATAAAGTGCCTCAAATGGCGCCATCTCAATACTAGAATGATAACTGTTGTTGTAGGAAAATTCTGCTAACGGTAGGTGTCTGATAAGGCTAAAAAGGAACATATATTTCATAGCAATATCCCTCCTAAATAATAGGTTCTCATATGTAATTGTATTATATTTTCATTGTAATTGTTTAAATAAATAAGTGCGAAGACAAAAGGCGAAAACGAAGATTTGAAGACGCAAACGTCCAAAAAGCTCAAATGTACAAGATACAATCCAAGTGGTTCAAATTATTGATGAGAAACGTCTAAAAATAACAAGAGTACAAGTTACAAAACGCAAAGTACAAGATATTAAATTGTACGCAAGGACGTTCGAAAATTCGGAACCGAGACATGAACCAACTTTCAACGCTCGACGCAACGGAGCTAAAATTACAAGTTAACTATGCTCAAGAATATAATATAATATTTAAATAATTCATAATAAGAATAATAATAAATAATAAAAAGTTGTTAATTGAGCATAGTTAAGGGGTCATAAGTGAAAATTTCAAATCACCAATTGTCTATAAAATGAAATTCACGGTGTAATGAAAAGAACACCTTTCTTCATATTTCTTTCTCTCTTCTGTAATATGTAATATATATTTATATTATAATTTTAATATAAGTTAATTTTAATAATAAAGTTATGGTTTAGTTGGGTTATTGTAAGAAATGTTTTACGGGTTTTAAGTCGAAATTCTGTCCGTGCAACGCTACGCGATTAATCACCACTGTAAGCTATGTTCTTCCTTTTTAATTTAATGTCTCGTAACTAAGTTATTATTATGCTTATTTGAGCCGAAGTAATCGTGATGTTAGGCTAAAATATTAAGATGGGGTTATTGAACTTTGGACCATAATTAAGGTTTGGGCAAAAGACCGACACTTGTGGAAATTGGACTATTGACTATTAATAGATGGGGGGTATTGTCTAATTGAGTGACAACTCATTGGAGTCTGTCGAACCTATCTTCAAATTAATTAACCTAATAATTAATAATGATTATGGTTGTCCTATTTAGTGACGTTCATATGGAATCTGTTATAATCATTTAATTAATCAATTGGGTTGGGTAATTGATTATTCATTCTGATCAATTGGATGAATTAATATTCATAAACTAATTAAAACAGGGGTGGATTACATACAGTGATAACTGGTGTAATTGTTGACAGAAGTGATAACTGCGTCACAGTTTAAATCCTTAATCAGTTGGAATATTTGACTTCGGGTATAAGGGTAATTTGACGAGGATACTCGCACTTTATATTTATGACCGATGGACTATTATGGACAAAAACCAGATAGACGTATCAAATAAACCAGGACAAAGGACAATTAACCCATGGTAATAAATTAAAATCAACACGTCAAACATCATGATTACGGAAGTTTAAATAAGCATAATTCTTTTATTGTATTTCTAATCGTATCTTTATTTACTATCATTTTATTACTCGCAATTTTATTTACTGTCATTTTATTTGTTGTCATTATTTTACGCACTTTAATTATCGTCATTTATCTTTGCGCTTAAAATATAGAATCGACAAACCGGTCATTAAACAGTAAAACCCCCCTTTTATAATAATATTACTACTTATATAATTATATATATTTTGTATAAATATAGTTGTTAAAAATATAGTAAGTATCACCAGCTCCCTGTGGAACGAACCGGACTTACTAAAAACTACACTACTCTACGATTAGGTACACTGCCTATAGTGTTGTAGCAAGGTTTAGGTATATCCCACTCTATAAATAAATAAATAACTTGTGTAATTTGTAACGTATTTTGTATTAAAAATAATAGTATATTTCGTACCCTCACGACACAACATCAAGTTTTTGGCGCCGCTGCCGGGGAGCGCTAAAACGCTATATTTTTAATTTATATCTGTAAAAATATAGTTATAAAAAAAAGTAATTTCGGGGACACTTTTTGTGTTTTCACGGGGTATTTAAGTTTTTTTTTTTTAGTTTTTGATTGATTAAAGATATATTAATTTAAATATAATAATTTAATAAATATAATAATATAATAATATTGAAATAAAATATAATAATATAATAATATTTTAGAATCAAATTTGATACGTAAAAGTTTTAAAAGTTTTAAAAAGTTGTATTTATTAAATACTTCAGGGGTATATTATGTAACTTATAATTAATAATTTCTACAATGTCGCTTTCATGTGAATAGTAAATTAATTAATTTCTTTCCTTTACTATTTTGAATCGTAAAAGTTTTAAAAAGTCGTATTTATTAAATATTTCAGGGGTATATTATGTAACTTGCAATTAATAATTTCTATAATGTCGCTTTCATGTGAATAGTAAATTAATTAATTTCTTTTCATTTACTATTCATGAATAGTAAATGAGTTAAAAAAAAGTTTTGAAAAAAAATAATAATAATAAAAAAATTATTAATTCCTTTAAAAAAAAAATTGTGTAAAAAAAATCGTTTTTTTAAAGAAAAAAAAATTCGTTTTATAAAAAAATTGTAAAAAAAATCATTTTTTTTAAAGAAAAAAATTTAAAAAAAATGTTTTAAAAAAAAATATATAAAAAAAAAATTTTAAAAAAAAATTTTTAAAATCCTTAAAAAACGAAAATTAAAAAAAAATTAAAAAAAAATTTTTTTTTTTATTACCTTTAGATTTTTAGACTCTAGTTACAATTTTTAGTATTAAGTTTAGTTTTACCATAGTTATTTTTATTTCTAGAATTTTTAGGTTTGCCATAAAATCTCTTAAGTGCTTATTCCTTAGACAAAGATTTATGTGCTTTAGAATTTTCGACGCCATTTTTCGCGCTACTTTCTTATTTTTATTTTTCGACGCTATTTTTTGACCTTTTATTTTTCGACCTTTTTCGACGCATTTTTTTCTTTCTTATTTCTCGCTATTCTAGTTTTAGGATAAGATTTTTATTCTACTTCTTATCTAAATTTCTTAAAATTACGAAAATTTATTTTAAGTGGTTAAATTGATAGACATCGAAATTTTCTGGTTCGTAGTAATAGTTGGATTTGTACGTGGACCGGGTTATTGGAGCCAAACAGTACTCAATTATATTGAGACCAAACGAATCCTGCCCCTCTGCTGCATCTTTTGGCTATTCGAAACGTGGGCAAAATCAGAAAAGTCTATTAATTGGATAACTTGTATAATTTTTCTTTCCTTTTAAAAACTAATAGGATATTCAGTGAATGCACCGAGTAAAACGTTCACCACCTTTCATACGTTCACCACCTATAACTCGATCAAGACATCTAGCCAATATTGTCGCCGTTGATTTTTCTTTAGAATCATCATCTAGTCGACCAAGAACTCCAACTCAAATTTCCGATAATCCATCTTTTGAACCCGACCTCACAATTGAGAATCCGGAAAATATTCAGGGACAATTCCAAGATCCAGAACCACTAATCATTCCTCTTGAACCACAAACCATTAAATCAGAATCTTCTAGTGATTCGTATTCAACAAATTCAATTATGGAAAATCTGGAACCTCTAAGTATGGAAGACCGAATGAGAGCCACACGCACGGGCCAAGGTCACGCCATTATTAAGCCAGACATTAATGCGCCAGATTATGAAATCAAAGGACAAATCCTACACATGGTAACTAATCAGTGCCAACATAGTGGTGCGCCGAAGGAAGATCCAAACGAACATCTTCGTACATTTAATAGGATCTGTACACTATTTAAAATCCGAGAAGTTGAGGATGAACAGATCTATCTCATGTTGTTTCCCTGGACTTTAAAGGGAGAAGCCAAAGATTGGTTAGAATCATTACCTGAAGGGGCGATTGACACATGGGATGTTTTAGTTGAGAAATTTCTTAAAAGATTCTTTCCGGCATCTAAAGCCGTGAGACTTCAAGGAGAAATTGTTACGTTCACACAAAAGTCAAATGAAACTCTATATGAGGCGTGAACAAGATTTGGAAAGTTGTTGAGAGGATGTCCTCAACACGGTTTAGACACTTATCAAATAGTACAAATATTCTACCAAGGTGTCAACATTGCTACACGAAAAGACATCGACATAACAGCTGGTGGTTCCATTATGAAGAAAACTGCAACTGAAGCTTACAAAATTATTGATAACACAGCCTCCCACTCTCATGAGTGGCACCAAGAGAAAGATATATATCGTTCATCTAAAGCGGCTAGAGCCGATTCTAGCCATAACTTTGATTCCGTTTCCGCAAAAATAGATGCTTTCGAGAGACGAATGGAAAAGATGAATAAAGATATTCACGCAATACGAATCAGTTGTGAGCAATGCGGTGGACCACACTTAATGAAAGACTGTCACATTGAACAAACGATGGAACAACGTGAGAATGTTGTCTACATGAACCAAAGGCTGAAAAATAGTTATCAGAATAATTATCAACCGCCAAGGCCAAACTTCAATCGAAATCAAAACATTCTTTACAATCCAAAAGGACCCGACAATAACTCGTATAACCAACAAGGTACGAATAACCAACCAACTCAACACAACACTTTCAATCAACAAAGACCTGGCTTATATAAACCACCCCAACAAACCGACGAGAAGAAGTCAAATCTGGAAGAAGTGGTATTTAAGCTAGTTGAATCTCAAACACAATTTATTGAAACTCAAACCCAAACGAATGAGAGGTTTGATCAGTCATTTAGAACTCAACAAGCTTCTATTTTGAATCTAGAAAAACAAGTAGGTACTCTTGTTAGATTGATGAGTGAAAGGAAACAAGGAAAGCTACCGAGTAATACTGAAGTAAATCCTCGGAATGAAAATGTTAATATGGTTTCAACAAATTCTGAAAAACCAGCATCAGAAGATGGGGAGGTTTTAGATGTAAGTAACAATGAAGAAGTTACACCACCACCACCACCCGAGTATGTAAAGCCAGTGGTGGCACCATACAGACCACCCATCCCGTTTCCAAGAAAAGGAGTTGAGTATGAGCAAGTAATAGGTAATAAAGTTTGTGATACCTCTGGAAAGAAGAAGAAGAAGAATAAAAAAGTGCAAGAAACAAAAACAGTAGAAGTAAACCCGGTGAAGACAGTTCCACCCAATCCTCCACCTAGGGTAGGTGATCCGGGTGAATTTATTGTTCCTTGTCTACTTAGTGACTGTGTCATGTATGATGCACTAGCAGATTTAGGTTCAAGTGTGAGTGTTATGCCTCTTTCATTATATAAGAGATTAGGTTTAGGTGAGTTAACTCCAACGGATATGAGTGTTCGACTCCTTGATCAAACCATTAAGCACCCAGTTGGAATTGCTGACAACCTACCCGTTCAAGTAGGTAATTTAACCTTTCTAGTCGAATTCATTGTCATTGACATAGAAGAGGACTCAAACGTTCCTCTAATTTTAGGTCGACCATTCTTAGCGTCCACCGGGGCGTTATTTGGTGTAAGAAAGGGTAGAATGACACTTAGTAATGATGAGAAATCGATCACCTTTATGATTCGAAAGTCTAAATCTCCACCAACCAAAACCGTTGAACCAGCGGAAACGATTGGTAAGAACCTTGTTGTTTTACCAACTTCAACGGTAGTGCTTAACAATAATAAAACGCCTAAGTGTGGGGAAAATGAAGTAACACCTAATGATGACCTGATAACAAAGAACCCCGTTGTTGATACGAAATTAAATGATCCTGTTATTAATAGTTCAATGAAGAAACTTATTAAACGGATTCACGATGCTAGAACCAAGGGGAACTCTAAGTTATGTAACCGGTTAGTATCCGATCTATCGCCTAAAGAAAAGGCGAAACTAGTTGAAATTGTGGATATTACACAGGAATCTGACCAATGGCTTAAAAAAAAGTCATAGATATGCAAGTTGATTATGGTCCAAGAGAAATTGACGATGAAGTTATTCACAATTTTGACACCACAGCTACCTAAGTGCCGGGAGATTCAAGTGTTCTAAAAAGAAAATGCTCTCTAGAGTTAGTTGTTCTGTTCTCGTGTAGTTCCGAGAATGGAATCCGATTGGTCTTTTCCGCTAGCAGACACTAAAGAACTAGTTTTCTCCCCCCATTCTGATTTTTTTTTATTTTGTAGGTTTTATATGAAATTAATATGCTTTTTAAATTTAAGTTTTGTGTGAATTTAAAAACAAAATTTACTTTATTTCATTAAGTAAAAAAAATGATTTCTAAAATTCGTCGTGAGTTGAAGATTAGGTAGTTGAACCGAAATTACTTTAACCGAGGGCGGGACGAGAAATTTTGTTATCATTATTTTTAATTTAATTGATTTAAAGTATGCCAAAAAAAAATATTAGATTTTATAAATTTTTGAACGTGGGGTAATATACCCAACTTCAAAATTATGTATGTTTGTATTTTATGTTATATACAAAACAGGGTAAAACAACGCACTTTCAAAGACTGTCATTAAGTTCAGAAAAAGGTACTAATTTTGACGACAAGAAGCAAAATATCAAATGTGAAATAACAACAATATGTTTGCAAACTCGGTATTTTTAATCATTTTTCTACACTAATCACCCTCATGAATTTAAATTTTTACTGATTTCTTGCAAATGAGGGCATTGCAAGATCTCAAGTATGGGGAAGGGTTATAAATTCTTTCGGGTTTACACTTATTTTAATTGCCAAATTTTGTGAAAATTTGAAAAAATTTCAACTAAATGAATTCAAAATCATGTTTATACATATTTATGAACGATAAAACTAGGTGTTAATGCCGAAATTATTGTTACCTCGAGGACATAAATTGAGAAACAACCCAAAACGCTTGAATTCATTTAAAATGAGATAGAAGAGAATAAAAAGGCAAAGAAAAGAATAAATAAAAGCTAAGTGTGGGGAGAATGTACCAAGTTATTCAATTAAAAACTATCTATCACATTTTTGTATAAGAATTATTGCAGGTACTTTTGCTTTGGACGATACTAATCAGTTTTACCCGGTTTACTGTAATATATTTTAAAGAAAGATGGATCTACACGATGAATCAATTCCATCATTAAAAGAAAGTAAAGTCTTCCGAAAAAGACACGCGCTTCTTGATTTAGGTCAAGAAGTTGTCGTCCAGACCAGCTGTAGGTTGACGAAAAATCTAGAAAAGTCATCTCTAAAATCAGCAGGAAATCCACGGACCTCAGCATCAAACAGGGTCGCCAAGTGGTCAGATTTATCCTAATCATGAGAAGGATTTATCTCGTACAATGGGGGGTACCGTGCAAATTAGCTTGATAAGACTAATGAATCAAATCCCCAGAAAGGATAATCTCCTTAAAGATCAAAAATCAGCTTTTAAGACTGATATTACTCAATCCTAGAGATTGACCTTAAAGATTGAGAATTACAAACTCATGGAATTCAATGATATCTAAACTCGAGCTTAAACGAGAAAATATTTTGATCAAAAATAAAACCGATTTGTTTTCTGAAAACCTATTTTCAATGCGTTCATTACCATTGAACGTAAAATCTTGAGAATTCATCAGAATTCATTAGGTCACCTGAACCAAATCGGGTGTCAACCGTAAGAAACGGTGGTTGCATAGCATGGTCGGAGACAGGACCTTGTGCCAGACCGAAAAATTATAGGATGATCTTTACTATTGCTCCTACAAAGGATAGTACTAGCATCCGACACGTTTTAAGACCATAATCATATGCATGTCATTAGACATTGCCTTAACAATTTCTTGTTCATCGCTTTCCTTTACAACCGGACGGTAGTTTACCGAAAGGTAATATACGGAACAAGTAAACTGGACGTGTTGCTTTCCCAATACAAGGTTAGCAAGTGGGTAACACAAAACCACAAGTGTTGAGCTAAAATTTTCAAATCTGAAACCCACACAACCCACAAAAATATTTTGCAAACACCGGTGAAGGGTTATTCCGGAAAACTTATCTAGGGTAAAAGCTAGATTAAATTTTCAAAAAGACCAAATGTTTTCATAAAGATCCAATTTCCTTAAGGATCTACATTTTCATAGTCATGTGGGACTGTAAACCACCTTTCAAATGTGCACTTTGCTTTGGAAACCGAAAGTAAATCGGCTATTTGATTGCAAGTGTCGTTGACCTAAACCCGAGGCAACTGTGGATGACACACCCACCTTTAACCATGGTTCTATCGCTACTATCATTGTTTATACCACCATATCAAAATCACTGATGTACAAAGTGTGATGAATAAAAAAGTGATTCATGTATGTTTTTATTTCAAGTTCTGTATTGCTTGAGGACAAGCAACGCTCAAGTGTGGAGATATTTGATAAGGCTAAAAAGGAACATATATTTTATAGCAATATCCCTCCTAAATAATAGGTTCTCATATGTAATTGTATTATATTTTCATTGTAATTGTTTAAATAAATAAGTGCGAAGACAAAAGGCGAAAACGAAGATTTGAAGACGCAAACGTCCAAAAAGCTCAAATGTACAAGATACAATCCAAGTGGTTCAAATTATTGATGAGAAACGTCTAAAAATGACAAGAGTACAAGTTACAAAACGCAAAGTACAAGATATTAAATTGTACGCAAGGACGTTCGAAAATTCGGAACCGAGACATGAACCAACTTTCAACGCTCGACGCAACGGAGCTAAAATTACAAGTTAACTATGCTCAAGAATATAATATAATATTTAAATAATTCATAATAAGAATAATAATAAATAATAAAAAGTTGTTAATTGAGCATAGTTAAGGGATCATAAGTGAAAATTTTAAATCACCAATTGTCTATAAAATGAAATTCACGGTGTAATGAAAAGAACACCTTTCTTCATATTTCTTTCTCTCTTCTGTAATATGTAATATATATTTATATTATAATTTTAATATAAGTTAATTTTAATAATAAAGTTATGGTTTAGTTGGGTTATTGTAAGAAATGTTTTACGGGTTTTAAGTCGAAATTCTGTCCGTGCAATGCTACGCGATTAATCACCACTGTAAGCTATGTTCTTCCTTTTTAATTTAATGTCTCGTAACTAAGTTATTATTATGCTTATTTGAGCCGAAGTAATCGTGATGTTAGGCTAAAATATTAAGATGGGGTTATTGAACTTTGGACCATAATTAAGGTTTGGGCAAAAGACCGACACTTGTGGAAATTGAACTATTGACTATTAATAGATGGGGGGTATTGTCTAATTGAGTGACAACTCATTGGAGTCTGTCGAACCTATCTTCAAATTAATTAACCTAATAATTAATAATGATTATGGTTGTCCTATTTAGTGACGTTCATATGGAATCTGTTATAATCATTTAATTAATAAATTGGGTTGGGTAATTGATTATTCATTCTGATCAAGTGGATGAATTAATATTCATAAACTAATTAAAACAGGGGTGGATTACATACAGTGATAACTGGTGTAATTGTTGACAGAAGTGATAACTGCGTCACAGTTTAAATCCTTAATCAGTTGAAATATTTGACTTCGGGTATAAGGGTAATTTGACGAGGATACTCGCACTTTATATTTATGACCGATGGACTATTATGGACAAAAACCAGATAGACGTATCAAATAAACCAGGACAAAGGACAATTAACCCATGGTAATAAATTAAAATCAACACGTCAAACATCATGATTACGGAAGTTTAAATAAGCATAATTCTTTTATTGTATTTCTCATCGTATCTTTATTTACTGTCATTTTATTACTCGCAATTTTATTTACTGTCATTTTATTTATTGTCATTATTTTACGCACTTTAATTATCGTCATTTATCTTTGCGCTTAAAATATAGAATCGACAAACCGGTCATTAAACGGTAAAACCCCCCTTTTATAATAATATTACTACTTATATAATTATATATATTTTGTATAAATATAGTTGTTAAAAATATAGTAAGTATCACCAGCTCCCTGTGGAACGAACCGGACTTACTAAAAACTACACTACTCTACGATTAGGTACACTGCCTATAGTGTTGTAGCAAGGTTTAGGTATATCCCACTCTATAAATAAATAAATAACTTGTGTAATTTGTAACGTATTTTGTATTAAAAATAATAGTATATTTCGTACCCTCACGACACAACATCAGTGTCGATCCCAACTATTTCTGAAATCAATAACACATGCTCGTAGCATGTCTTCAAGCATTTGTATCGTCCTTTCGCTCTGCCCATCAGTTTGTGGATGATAGGCAGTACTCATGTCTAGACTAGTTTCTAATGCTTGCTGTAATGTCTGCCAGAATCTTGAAATAAATCTGCCATCCCTATCAGAGATAATAGAGATTGGTATTCCATGTCTGGAGACGACTTCCTTCAAATACAGTCGTGCTAACTTATCCATCTTGTCATCTTCTCTTATTGGCAGGAAGTGTGCTGATTTGGTGAGACGATCAACTATTACTCAAATAGTATCAAAACCACTTGCAGTCCTTGGCAATTTAGTGATGAAATCCATGGTAATGTTTTCCCATTTTCATTCCAGGATTTCGGGTTATTGAAGTAGACCTGATGGTTTCTGATGCTCAGCTTTGACCTTAGAACACGTCAAACATTCTCCTACGTATTTAGCAACATCGGCTTTCATACCCGGCCACCAAAAATGTTTCTTGAGATCCTTGTACATCTTCCCCGTTCCAGGATGTATTGAGTATCTGGTTTTATGAGCTTCTCTAAGTACCATTTCTCTCATATCTCCAAATTTTGGTACCCAAATCCTTTCAGCCCTATACCGAATTCCGTCTTCCCGAATATTGAGATGCTTCTTCGATCCTTTGGGTATTTCATCCTTTAAATTTCCCTCTTTTAAAACTCCTTGTTGCGCCTCCTTTATTTGAGTAGTAAGGTTATTGTGAATCATTATATTCATAGATTTTACTCGAATGGGTTCTCTGTCCTTCCTGCTCAAGGCGTCGGCTACCACATTTGCCTTCCCCGGGTGGTAACGAATCTCAAAGTCGTAATCATTCAACAATTCAATCCACCTACGCTGCCTCATATTCAGTTGTTTCTGATTAAATATGTGTTGAAGACTTTTGTGGTCGGTATATATAATACTTTTGACCCCATATAAGTAGTGCCTCCAAGTCTTTAATGCAAAAACAACCGCGCCTAATTCCAAATCATGCGTCGTATAATTTTGTTCGTGAATCTTCAATTGTCTAGACGCATAAGCAATCACCTTCGTTCGTTGCATTAATACACAACTGAGACCTTGCTTTGATGCGTCACAATAAATCACAAAATCATCATTCCCTTCAGGCAATGACAATATAGGTGCCGTAGTTAGCTTTTTCTTCAATAACTGAAACACTTTCTCTTGTTCATCCTTCCATTCAAATTTCTTCCATTTATGCGTTAATGCAGTCAAGGGTTTTGCTATTCTGGAAAAGTCTTGGATGAACCTTCTATAGTAACCAGCTAGTCCTAAAAATTGACGTATATGCTTCGCAGTTTTTGGGGTTTCCCACTTTTCAACGGTTTCGATCTTTGCCGGGTCCACCTGGATACCTTCTTTGTTCACTATATGACCGAGGAATTGAACTTCTTCCAACCAAAATGCACACTTTGAAAACTTAGCATACAGTTTTTCTTTTCTCAATACTTCTAGCACTTTTCTCAAATGTTCTTCGTGCTCTTGATCATTCTTTGAGTAAATAAGTATGTCATCGATGAAAACAATGACAAACTTGTCAAGATATGGCCCACACACTCGGTTCATAAGGTCCATGAACACAGCTGGTGCATTAGTTAAACCAAACAGCATGACCATAAACTCGTAATGACCGTAACGTGTTCTGAAAGCAGTCTTTGGAATATCATCTTCTTTCACCCGCATTTGATGATACCCGGAACGTAAGTCAATCTTTGAATAAACAGACGAGCCTTGTAGTTGATCAAATAAGTCGTCGATTCTCGGTAGTGGGTAGCGGTTCTTGATGGTAAGTTTGTTCAACTCTCGGTAGTCGATACACAACCTAAATGTACCATCTTTCTTCTTGACAAATAAAACAGGAGCTCCCCACGGTGATGTGCTTGGTCGAATGAAACCACGCTCTAAAAGTTCTTGTAATTAGCTTTGCAGTTCTTTCATCTCGCTGGGTGCGAGTCTGTAAGGAGCACGATCTATTGGTGCAGCTCCTGGTACAAGATCTATTTGAAATTCAACGGATCGATTTGGGGGTAATCCCGGTAATTCTTTCGGAAATACATCGGGAAATTCTTTTGCGACGGGAACATCATTGATGCTCTTTTCTTCAGTTTGTACTTTCTCGACGTGTGCTAGAACAGCATAGAAACCTTTTCTTATTAGTTTTTGTGCCTTCAAATTACTAATAAGATGTAGCTTCGTGTTGCCCTTTTCTCCGTACACCATTAAGGGTTTTCCTTTTTCTCGTATAATGCGAATTGCATTTTTGTAACAAACGATCTCTGCTTTCACTTCTTTCAACAGGCCATATCGATTATCACATCAAAACTCCCTAACTCTACTGGTATCAAGTCAATCTTAAATGTTTCGCTAACCAGTTTAAATTTCTCGATTCCGACATATATTATCTGCTGAAATTAATTTACCATTTGCTAATTCGAGTAAAAATTTACTATCCAAAGGCGTCAATGGACAACTTAATTTAGCACAAAAATCTCTACTCATATAGCTTCTATCCGCACCCGAATCAAATAAAACGTAAGCAGATTTATTGTCAATAAGAAACGTACCCGTAACAAGCTCCGGGTCTTCCTGTGCCTCTGCCGCATTAATATTGAAAACTCTTTCGCGGCCTTGTCCATTCGTGTTCTCCTGGTTCGGGCAATTTCTAATAATGTGGCCCGGTTTTCCACATTTATAACAAACTACATTGGCATAACTTGCTCCGACACTACTTGCTCCACCATTACTCGTTCCGACACCATTTGTTCCTTTCGTTCTGTTAACCCATAGTCCGTAGACCTCACACTTCGCCGCGCTATGACCATTTCTTTTACACTTGTTGCAAAATTTGGTGCAGAACACCGAGTGATACTTTTCACACCTTTGGCATAGCTGCTTCTGATTATTGTTGTTGTTGCGGTTATTATTGTTGTTAAGATGATTGTTGTAGTTGTTGTTATTGTTGTTGTTGTTGTTGGGCCGTTTGTTGTAGTTGCGATTGATGTTGTGATTGTTGGGATAGTTGTTGCGATTATAGTTGTAATTGCTGTTGTTGTTGTATTGGTGATTCTTATCACCGTTTTTCTCCCACTTTCTTTTGACTTGCTTCACATTGGCCTCTTCAGCAGTCTGTTCTTTAATTCTTTCTTCAATCTGGTTCACTAGTTTGTGAGCCATTCTACATGCCTGTTGTATGGAGGCGGGCTCGTGTGAACTTATATCTTCTTGGATTCTTTCCGGTAATCCTTTCACAAACGCGTCGATCTTCTCTTCCTCATCTTCGAACGCTCCCGGACACAATAGGCATAATTCTGTGAATCGTCTTTCGTACGTGGTAATATCAAATCCTTGGGTTCGTAACCCTCTAAGTTCTGTCTTGAGCTTATTGACCTCGGTTCTGGAACGGTACTTCTCATTCATCAAGTGCTTGAATGCTGACCACGGTAGTGCGTAAGCATCATCTTGTCCCACTTGCTCTAGATAGGTATTCCACCATGTTAATGCAGAACCTATGAAGGTATGCGTAGCGTACTTCACTTTGTCCTCTTCAGTACACTTACTTATGGCAAACACCGATTCTACCTTCTCGGTCCACCGTTTCAATCCGATCGGTCCTTCGGTTCCATCAAATTCCAAAGGTTTGCAGGCAGTGAATTCTTTGTAAGTGCATCCTACACGATTTCCTGTACTGCTAGATCCAAGGTTATTGTTGGTATATAGCGCAGCCTGTACTGCGGCTATGTTTGAAGCAAGAAAGGCACGAAATTCCTCTTCGCTCATATTCAAGGTGTGTCGAGTAGTCGGTGCCATTTTCTTCAAAATAGTCAAATGAAACGAGTTAATCATATAGAATATCAAGAGTAGTCAATAGTATTTCGTAGCGTAATATGAACTTATTATAAAAGCTTTTTCTTCATATTAGCGTTTTATACTCTTTAATTCAGGTAGTACCTACCCGTTAAGTTCATACTTAGTAGCTAACATACCATTTCAACTACTACAATTCTATATGAAAAACTAATCACACAAAAAAAAAATATCATATTCAAACCTTCATACAATAACTTGCAAACTTACAATACCGCTTTTTTTTTTTTACATATAGCATGAAATATAGCACATAAAACTTTGATACAAAGTATTTGCAAAGATAATTCTAGTTAATAAATAAGGCGTTCAGCAAAGGCAATAAAGTCACGTAATTCATACGTCCAGAAACAAGTCATGCATTCTGGTTTTACTAATACCACTTCCCATCCTTGGTTTTGTGGAACATAACCGTTGTGACCGATAGTAAGACAATGTGTTGTAACGTCGTCAAAAGGATGAAGGTTACGTAATGACCAACAGTCTCGTAATAACCTAAAAACCTCATTTCTTACCCCAATTACCGACTCCGTCACTTGTGGGAACGTTTTGTTTAATAGTTGTAGCCCGATGTTCTTGTTCTCACTTTGGTGAGAAGCGAACATTACTAACCCGTATGCATAACATGCTTCTTTATGTTGCATGTTAGCCGCTTTTTCTAAATCACGAAGTCCTATATTCAGATATATTGAGTCAAAATAATTTCTTAACCCGTTGCGTAAAATAGCATTTGGGTTCCCCGCAATATATGCGTCAAAGTAAAAACATCGTAACTTATGGATTTCCCAATGTGATATCCCCCATCTATCGAACGAAAGCCTTTTATAAATCAAGGCATTCTTGGAACGTTCTTCGAATGTCTTACAAACTGATCTCGCCTTAAATAGTTGTGCCGAGGAATTCTGACCGACTCTAGACAAGATTTCATCAATCATGTCTCCGGGTAAGTCTTCTAAAATATTGGGTTGTCTATCCATTTTGTGTTTTTATACTGTAAAATAGACAAGAGTTAGATTCATAAAAGATACTTATTAATACAAGCAATTTTTACATATATCGTAAAGCATAAGCACACTATATTACATATATTACACCGCACAAATACAACTATCTTATTCCGACTCACTCGTTTCTTTTTTTTCGAACTTGGTTCTTTTTGCTAAGTTTTTAGGGATATATGATGTTCCCCTAATACGAGCTGTCGTTTTCCACATTGGTTTAGAAAAACCTGGTGGTTTAGAGGTTCCCGGGTTATTGTCACAACTTAAGAAATACAGGTGTTGACGATACATATAAAGTTCATCGTGTTTGGAATCAAATTTCTCTATTTTTATGCTCTTTCCCTTATTGTTCTCTTTTGCCTTATTAAATTGTATTGGGGTAATTTCTATAACATCATCGGAATCCTTGTCGGGATCCGATTCATCAGAGAATTGGTAATCCTCCCAATACTTTGCTTCCTTGGCGAAAACACCATTGACCATAATTAACTTTGGTCGGTTGGTTGAGGATTTTCTTCTACTTAACCGTTTTATTATTTCCCCCACTGGTTCTATTTCTTCTTCCGGTTCCGATTCTTCTTCCGGTTCCGATTCTTCTTTCGGTTCCAACTCTTCTTCCGGTTCCTCTTCGGGAACTTGTGAATCAGTCCACGAATCATTCCAATTTACATTTGACTCTTCATTATTATTAGGTGAGTAAATGGGACTTGTTCTAGAGGTAGACATCTATCACATAATATCAAACACGTTAAGAGATTTATATATCACATAATATTCACATGTTAAAAATATATAGTTTCCAACAAAAATGTTAAGCAATCATTTCTAAAGAAAACACGATCAAAGTCGAGACTCACTAATGCATCCTAACAAAATCGATAAGACACACTAATGCAAATTTTCTGGTTCTCTAAGACCAACGTTCGGATACCAACTGAAATGTCCCGTTCTTATTGATTAAAAACGTTCCATATTAATTGATTTCGTTGCGAGATTTTGACCTCTATATGAGACGTTTTTTTCAAAGACCGCATTCATTTTTAAAACAAACCATAACCTTTATTTTATAAATAAAGGTTTAAAAAGCTTTACGTAGATTATCAAATAATGATAATCTAAAATATCCTGTTTACACACGACCATTACATAATGGTTTACAATACAAATATGTTACATTGAAATCAGTTTCTTGAATGCAGTTTTTACACAATATCATACAAACATGGACTCCAAATCATGTCCTTATTTTAGTATGCAACAGCAGAAGCTCTTAGTATTCACCTGAGAATAAACATGCTTTAAACGTCAACAAAAATATGGTGAGTTATAGGTTTAACCTATATATATCAAATCGTAACAATAGACCACAAGATTTCATATTTCAATATACATCCCGTACATAGAGATAAAAATCATTCATATGGTGAACACCTGGTAACCGACATTAACAAGATGCATATATAAGAATATCCCCATCATTCCGGGACACCCTTCGGATATGATATAAATTTTGAAGTACTAAAGTATCCGGTACTTTGGATGGGGTTTGTTAGACCCAATAGATCTATCTTTAGGATTCGCGTCAATTAGGGTGTCTGTTCCCTAATTCTTAGATTACCAGACTTAATAAAAAGGGGCATATTCGATTTCGATAATTCAACCATAGAATGTAGTTTCACGTACTTGTGTCTATTTTGTAAATCATTTATAAAATCTGCATGTATTCTCATCCCAAAAATATTAGATTTTAAAAGTGGGACTATAACTCACTTTCACAGATTTTTACTTCGTCGGGAAGTAAGACTTGGCCACTGGTTGATTCACGAACCTATAACAATATATACATATATATCAAAGTATGTTCAAAATATATTTACAATACTTTTAATACATTTTGATGTTTTAAGTTTATTAAGTCAGCTGTCCTCGTTAGTAACCTACAACTAGTTGTCCACAGTTAGATGTACAGAAATAAAACAATAAATATTATCTTGAATCAATCCACGACCCAGTGTATACGTATCTCAGTATTGATCACAACTCAAACTATATATATATTTTGGAATCAACCTCAACCCTGTATAGCTAACTCCAACATTCACATATAGAGTGTCTATGGTTGTTCCGCAATATATATATAGATGGGTCGATATGATAGGTCAAAACATTGTATACGTGTCTATGGTATCTCAAGATTACATAATATACAATATAAGTTGATTATGTTATGGTTGGAATAGATTTATTACTAACTTTCACGTAGGTAAAATGAGTAGTTTTTATCAATCTTGTTTTAGTCGCCATTTCTTCGTTTCTAATCCGTTTTGAGTGATTCCAGTGGCCACGGTTTCGTATTGAACTTAAATTTATGAATCTAAATAGAAAAAGTATAAGTTTATAGTCGGAAATACAAGTTACAAGTCGTTTTTGAAAGAAGTAGTCATTTCCGTCGAAAGAACGACATTTTGATGACCATTTTGAAAAACATACTTTCACTTTGAGTTTAACCATAATTTTTGGATACAGTTTCATGTTCATAAGAAAAATCATTTTTCCAGAAGTATAGCTTTTAAATCAAAGTTCTTCTTAGCTTTTAATTATCCCAACCAAAACAGCCCCCGGTTTTACTACGACGGCGTATATCCAGTTTTATGGTGTTTATCGTGTTTCCGGGTTTTAAATCATTAAGTTAGCATATCATATAGATATAGAACATGTGTTTAGTTGATTTTAAAAGTCTAGTTAGAAGGATTAACTTTATTTGCGAACAAGTTTATAATTAACTAAACTATGTTCTAGTGATTACAAGTTTATAACGTTGAATAAGACAGCTTTTTATGTATGAATCGAATGATGTTATGAACATCATTACTACCTCAAGTTCCTTGGATAAACCTACTGGAAATGAGAAAAATGGATCTAGCTTCAAAGGATCCTTGGATGGCTTGAAAGTTCTTGAAGCAGAATCATGACACGAAAACAATTTCAAGTAAGATTTCCACTCGAAATAAGATTGTTATAGTTATAGTTATAGAAATTGAATTAAAGTTTGAATATGATTATTACCTTGTATTAGAAAGATAGCCTACTGTAAGTAACAAAGGTTTCTTGATCTTGGATGATTACTTGGAATGGATTTAGAAAACTTGAAAGTAAACTTGCAATCTTGGAAGTATTCTTGATTTTATGAAACTAGAACTTTTGGAATTTATGAAGAACACTTAGAACTTGAAGATAAAACTTGAGAGAGATCAATTAGATGAAGAAAATTGAAGAATGGAAGTGTTTGTAGGTGTTTTTGGTCGTTGGTGTATGGATTAGATATAAAGGATATGTAATTTTGTTTTCATGTAAATAAGTCATGAATGATTACTCATATTTTTGTAATTTTATGAGATATTCCATGCTAGTTGCCAAATGATGGTTCCCACATGTGTTAGGTGACTCACATGGGCTGCTAAGAGCTGATCATTGGAGTGTATATACCAATAGTACATACATCTAAAAGCTGTGTATTGTACGAGTACGAATACGGGTGCATACGAGTAGATTTGTTGATGAAACTGAACGAGGATGTAATTGTAAGCATTTTTGTTAAGTAAAAGTATTTTGATAAGTGTCTTGAAGTCTTTCAAAAGTGTATGAATACATATTAAAACACTACATGTATATACATTTTAACTGAGTCGTTAAGTCATCGTTAGTCGTTACATGTAAATGTTGTTTTGAAACCTTTAGGTTAACGATCTTGTTAAATGTTGTTAACCCAATGTTTATAATATCAAATGAGATTTTAAATTATTATATTATCATGATATTATGATGTACGAATATCTCTTAATATGATCTATATACATTAAATGTCGTTACAACGATAATCGTTACATATATGTCTCGTTTCAAAATCATTAAGTTAGTAGTCTTATTTTTACATATGTAGTTCATTGTTAATACACTTAATGATATATTTACTTATCATTTAACATAATTAACCAAGTGTATCAATATCTTAATATGATTCATATGTACCTAGTAAGACGTTATAACGATAATCGTTATATATATCGTTTTCGAGTTTCTTAATTTAATAGTCTCATTTTTATGTATATAACTCATTGTTAAAATACCTAATGAGATACATACTTATAATAAAATCATGTTAACTATATATATAACCATATATATATATATATGTCATCGTATAGTTTTTACAAGTTTTAACGTTCGTGAATCACCGGTCAACTTGGGTGGTCATTTGTCTATATGAAACCTATTCCAATTAATCAAGTCTTAATAAATTTAATTGCTTAACATGTTGCAAACACGTAAATATCAATTTCATTTAATATATATAAAAATGGAAATTACGTAGCCCGTCGCCCATATGAAATTAAAATTAGGGCTCCAAAGTGGTATTGTGAAGATCGATCCTCTGTGTAGCGATGATGAACAACAATGAACACTTACCCTTTTGATGACTAAAGAAGCCAGAAACCACGAAGCGTAATTTTATCAAATAAAAATTAGGGTTCTTCGTTATCAGATGCATATCGATATACAATTTAGGTAAATTTCGAATTTGAATCTATATTCATCCATGTTAATCATATATGTTTTTATTTAGCACTGCTATAATCGATTGAAAATTGCTATTGATCTTCATCAAAAACTCATGCTATAGCTTTTAAGTTACTCCGTATAGATATTCTTAATATTTCAATCTTGATTTATTCATTTTTATTAAATTATGTTTTATTGCATTAATTTTAATTCAACAAATTATCTTCATTTGTTTGTTAATATTGACGAAAGAATCTATAAATCATGTAATTTATTTGATTTGGTGTCATTTTTATGCATATTTTGTACTAAAATAATTTAGTTCTCATCATTATGTGTACCACATTTTGTTTTACTCTTTTGCTGTAAGTTGTAACCAATGTGTGTCCAGTCAGCTAAAATATTTTGTATATGTGTTATGTTGTATTTATTATGTTGTATGCATATGTTGAACTAAATATCTGTCTTATATCTTATCTTGGGTTGGATGGTAAAATTAATTAACTTTATTCCTAAATCTGCACACTCTATATCTTTGTTATATGGTTGTTATTGCTTTTAAAAGTGAGTAGTATTCATTTTTCCATGTCTTGCTTATATATTGACAGATTTTGAGACCACAATTCAAGGAGATTAAGCACGAGATGCAAGAATAAGGTACAAATCTACTCTATATTGATCATTATGTTGTGCATTGTGAATAGTTTTTGGTATCTATTCCATTCTGGTATGCATTGTGTACATTCAGTTTTCTTATTTTGTGATCAAAACCACAATATTACTTACATATTCAAGATGATTACAGGTTTGATGTAACGCACGGGCTCTTAAGTTTGATTATAATATTCAGTCTGTTTGCTTAATTGTTGCTATTGTTATCTGCTTCTGCATTTTTTTTTTTTTTTTTTTTTTTTTTTGTATGTTGTGTATATGCGTTGCTGTACTGCTGCTGTTCTTAATGATGAAGGTGGTCTAATTGTCAAAAACTATGTTGCCATTCTTGATCAGGTAATACTTTCTTATCTTTGCAATTTAATTACAAATTTTGTGAAGGTAGAAATTAGTAATTTAAATTAATTTAATGAGCTTTTGAATTATGTCATGTTTTCAGGTGAAGCGGAAAAAGACTACTGGATCATGCTCCGAAGCCAAGAGAAATCTAGAGGAAAAAAAGGCAATTGGAGCAGGTTAGCATTTATTTTGTATTAATTTTTTATTCTAGAACATTATGCTCGAGTAAATGTGTAATATGTGAAATGTGTAGTTTTTTTAAATTCCACTTTTACCCCTCTAGGATACATTTTGTAAGTTGAATCAATTGTTTGTGACTTGTGTAGGGGAGGAGGAAAGAATAACAGAGGTGGATGGAAATTTAATGGGAAGCATAATCGCTCAAGAGATAATAATAATAATAATTCTGGAAATCGACACAGCAAGTCTCAAAAGGTTGCAGCTGCTTGAATTTGAATATATGAGTGGCTTACCAAGTTATTTTGTGAAACCAAGTAGGTTGTCTTTTTAATTTAGGACATCGCTTACTATGTTGCTTGCTATATTTAGAATAAGGTTTTTTTTTTTCCTTCTATTCTCAAACTATTCTTACAAGGGTGATTTTTGGGTGGGTTGAATATGTCAGGGGCTATGCTGTTGAAATAAATTTTATTTTTCAAAAACTTCAGTTGTGTTATGTAGGTTATTGGTTTACGAGCCGCTTTGCTCAGGTTTAGATTACTATATAACATAACCTAATGGACGAGGAGTGACTGGACTCGGAAGAAACATTCCTTGGATGGTGGTAAGTTTATAATTTTAAGGCATTTACATATGAACGGGTCGGTTAGGAAATGAGTCAAAAGTCACCTAAAGTGCATTTTTTTATTGCTTACTAACTCCTAAACCTTACTGTTGATTATAGAAATAAAGAATTAGCGATAACCCAGATAATTACTATTAGATTAGCACATTAAGGATTTAGGCAGAAATGTTTTACAGTCAACTAACCTGTATTGATCAATAAAAAAAATACCCATTTTGACGAAACCCGTTTTGACCCATTACCCAAACTGCCTGACATACCCGTTATGGCACCTATATCTGATAAGATGTAAACCTACTTTTTTTGTGTGTAGAAAATAGATAAATGTATAATTTTAACGTGTTTACATATGAACATTTCGGTTAGGGAATGGGTCAAAGGTAAACATGGGTTAAAAGTCACCCAAAGTGTATTTATTATGGCTTATTAACCCCTGAACCATACTATTACTATTTATTTATCATAGTAATAGTAATATAAGAATAGAATTAGCAATAAACCAACTAATTTCTACTACATTAGAACATTATAGATTTGGACAGAAGTGTTTTACTGTTAACTTGCTTTCCAACAACTTCACTTCAAGTATGCTTTAATCATTGTTATATATCGATTACTCTGTAATGTCTGCAGTTTTCGTTAAGGACAAACTGCTCTACTCGCAATGGTCATCCCGAGCTAATAAAGTCGTGCTCTTTTATCTTTGGTGTTCTATTTTTAGTGAAATAAGGTCTTTACAAGAATCTATTTGTTGTTGCTATTTGTAGTTGTACTATTTATGGTTGACTTCATATATATGCTAAATGAACTGGGGATGTTGAATATTTTTAAACAAAAGGATCAACGTTTCTTGCCCATTTTACTGTATTGGTGATTTTTGGTAGTTCGACACTTTTTTTAATTACAATTGTTTGTCTCTTTGTTGTAAACTAGAGTTATGTATTGTTCCAATCATAAATTATTAATTAAAAAATAAAAAATATGGTTGATTTTAAGAACTGAAGTTGTTTGTGTGTGATGGTTAATAGATGACGTCCAGTAGCTTCATGGACATGGATGCTCATGATGAAACGTGTGGAATTTGTAGGATGGCTTTTGATGGTTGTTTTCGTGACTGTAAACTCCCTGGAGATGATTGCCCATTAAGTAACTTTCTCTTCACTACATCTTTAGCTTTTACTGCTTTTGAGCTGTCCAAATGGGCGGGTTGGGCAACACTTTTGATTGTCGGGTCGGATATGGTTGATTAGACAACTAATTTATGCTTATTTGTGCAGTATAGGCTGCTTGCAACCATGCTTTCCATCTTCATTGCATTTTGAAATGGGCGAATTCACAGACTCCCTAAGCGCACAGTTCCATGTGTCGCAGGGAATGGCAGAAAGAATGATTTTCAGTACCGATTCAAAAACAGTAAGTTACATGATCAAATGTTGATGATGTATAATGAGAGTAATCCAACAAACAAACATCTCGATCAGTGTCTATCTACAAATTTCAGTACACCTTGCGAAACATGATTTCTGTTTGTGCATGTTGAGATTTAATAAATTATTTATATTTTTAGTTATCAACATACTAATGGGTTGACTTGTGCACACATTTTTGACAATTAAAAGTCAACAGGCAAGTTTTTGAGGGACTTATTCTTTTTTACTTTTGGTAATGTAGGTAATGGACATGCTACAGGATGTGTAATTATTAAAGTTTTTGATGGTGGTACAAGACATATAATTATCATCAAATATGCTACTTTTTGATTGACATCCATATGTAAAGTTTTATGTTTATGAGTTTTAGTATAACTTATTTGTCATTTGTATTATCTTTGAAATATGAAATTGGGATGTACATTAATAATCTCTCATAGGTTGTTTTTGATCATTTTGTAGTTGTCATGTAATCGTAATTTCTTTATCATACCGTTAATTGATATAATATATATGTTTTCATTTGCTTTGTTGAATAACAATGTTTGGTATCAATATCTACTATGATGTTTTATTTTAAATGTTCTTTAGATAGTATCATCACTACCTAATATATTAATACTTAAAGATATTAGAGTCAACCGTGCAACGCACGGACTTAGTAAGTATATATAATATATAGTGTTCAAAATAGTGGTGGTGTATTAGGTGGGGAGGAAGTAAATGTTGGAAGAATGGCTAATATTAGTAATCAATAATAATTATATTATAGTGTATTTAATGGAAAAATACTATTTATGAACGAATATCAATTATGTATAAGTAAACCATGCATTAGTATCGATGGTACGGGAGATGTTGATTGGGTATCGTGATCACGGGTATCGTCATCGTCTTTTGTATAATCTATTAATCAATGAGTCATGGGTTTCGTAACTAATCTAAGGTTATGCCACTAATTGATTAACTGAATAATGAGTATGAACTACTATGAATCATGGGTTTCGTAACTAATTTAAGGTTAAGCCACTTTGAGTGGATCAACTGTCGTGAAAATATCAACCTGGAATGGCTAAAATTATTAACCAACTCAATAATTTATGATTTTAATCCAAGAATTAAATTAAAGAAGGTATTGTCTAAATATCAGAATCTTCGCTTGAATCCTCAAAGGATTACCTCGGATAAAGACTAATTGGGGGTGGATTGTGTTACTTTGTGTAACACCCGAGCTTAACATGACCACAATATTGTCCGCTTTGCCCGCAGGCGCATGGCTTTTTCTTGGCGACCACACACGAGAAGCACTTTCCCAGGAGGTCACCCATCCTGGTAGTGCTCTCGCCCGAGCACGCTTAACCACAACGTACTCGCACTTCTACTCAGCCTGTGATCCCAAAACGCGTTGTGTCATTTAAGCGTGAGTATTACCTTATAATCCCATGATCACTCATGTTCGTGGGCGATGTGGGATTTGCCTAGGGTGTTACATTCACCCCCTCTTAGGGACTCATCGTCCTCGGTGAGGTTTGCCCCACCACCCCCAACGGCACATGAGTGGCTCTGATACCATTTCTGTAACACCCGAGCTTAACATGACCACAATATTGTCCGCTTTGCCCGCAGGCGCACGGCTTTTTCTTGGCGACCACACACGAGAAGCACTTTCCCAGGAGGTCACCCATCCTGGTAGTGCTCTCGCCCGAGCACGCTTAACCACAACGTACTCGCACTTCTACTCAGCCTGTGATCCCAAAACGCGTTGTGTCATTTAAGCGTGAGTATTACCTTATAATCCCATGATCACTCATGTTCGTGGGCGATGTGGGATTTGCCTAGGGTGTTACACTTTGTAGCTAAAAAACCAGCACTGTACCTCGTATCTATCTCAACTTGTGTTTTTAAGTCCGTTTCTACCTTGATGGTTTTCAAGTGACAAGGGTATTTTCCTGCTCGATTTTAACATTATCGTACTTTTTTCTCTGTTAAAACATCTTGTATAGTTGTGATATAGTTTCGGTTTGTACAATCTGGGACCCTTAGGGCCTTAGTCGAATGACATTATTGGTTATTCAATCTAGGGTTTTATGTCCTACTTGCAATCAATAGCATGGGAATTGGTTAATTAGCAAGCTTCTAACATTATATTTCGATATTTTTTTGCGATTTCATTGGTTGTAGTCGTTGATATTGTGGATGATGTGTGTGGTTAGAATTATAACTTTTCTATATGTGTACATAACATACAGATACATAAAATTATTGCTTAAACAAACTATTAACCTTTAATTAATGCATTTTGATCAATATTAAGCTTTGTGTGCAATTCATCTGATACCAGGTCTTGCACTCATAGTCGGGGCTTGATTATCCAAGGTTTTAGGCTCTACGGGGGAGTCAATGTACTCATTAAAACACCTTCACAAATGCTTTCCATTGTCGAGTTCCATCCATTATGTGTCCAAAACGCTCCTATCGCTTCATGAGCTAGTACTTCTTGCTGAGGTGCCCATTTCACAATACGCCCCCTCTCCCCCATCGAATCCATGAAATCCATTAGGTAAACTTTTCATCCATTCCAAACCTTTAACAAACGATAGCCGCATAACCCACAAGAACGGTTGCATGCTATCGGCTAAACCATAAGCCATTTCCAAAAAATCTTCTTCTAGTTGAGCAGTACTACCAAAACTTATGTACAGTACAGAATTAGGTGATTGGCGGTCTAACCATGACATAAAACTTGTGTCTGCAGGTTCCATTATGCGTTGTTATAAAAAGTTCTTAACTGGGCTTCAGATCAATTTGACTTCAAAAAGGGATTATCACCAAAAAGCCCATTTTTTGGATCTTATTTGCGTGAGAGCCCAAAAAATAAAAAAAATTGCCAATTTGCTCTCGCAAGGAGTAAGGTGCCTCTTGCTCCCTTGCGCCTTGCGTCTTTGCGACATTGGTTGCACTTGAGAGCAAGGAGCAAGGCACCTTGCTCCCTTGCTCCCAGGTGGAAACAAGGACGCAAGGTGTCTCTTGCTCCCTTGATTCCATCTGGCTTGCTCCTTGCTCCTAGGTGGAAGCAAGGGAGCAAGAGGCACCTTGCGTCCTTGCTTCCGCCTGGGAGCAAGGGAGCAAGAGGCACCTTGCTCCCAGGTGGAAGCAAGGGAGCAAGAGGCACCTTGCGTCCTTGCTTCCACCTGTGAGCAAGGGAGCAAGAGGCACCTTGCGTCCTTGCTTCCACCTGGGAGCAAGGAGCAAGGTGCCTTGCTCCCAGATGAAACCAAGGTCGCAAGGACGCAAGGCGCAAGGGAGCAAGATGCACCTTGCTCCTTGCGAGGGCAAATTGGCAATTTTTTATTTTTTGAGCTGTTACGCAAATAAGGTTAAAAATGGGCTTTTTGGTGATAATCACCTTCAAAAATTGTATGTTATGTTGTGGGCCATATATAATTGAGCTTTAATTGGGCCACATGGGTTCTTAAGAGTTTGAAGCTGGTGGGCCGGCTATCGATGTAATATCCATCTATATATCTATATATTTATTGAAAATTGTCGCCCTAGTATAAGTAAATAAATATAAATATAGGAATAAAAATAAATAAAGAACCGGCACTTTTTGTTTGTCTCTCCCAATTTTCATCCAATATCTGCATCTGCAATGCAAAATATACAGGTTCGATATTGTTCTTTTTAGCTATTCTTTCATTGATTTTTGTTGTTGAATATTTCATCTTGTTAATCGTATTTAGGGTTTGGTCATGAAATTTTTTTTACTGATTAATTGTTGTACAGAAATCATATTTGGTAGTTCAGCTTGGTTTTCTGTCTATTTTTGAGATAAAAAATTAATTAATCCTGATGTGCTGCTATATGCATAAAGTAAAGCTTTTTGAATTAACATTAATTAATAGGAGGTTATACAGGAGGCAGAGTAGGTTTCAATTTTTTTTCGCTGCTGTTGTTGTTGTTTGTGTGATTTAGACATACTTTTATATAAGTGTAGTTAAGAGCTAAGCTACAAATATTTTTAAGGGGTATAAATCATTCCGTTTGGACTTTTGACTTATTTGAATCAAGTTAGAAATAGGAAAAAAGGTTATTATTCCTGCATAGCGACCTGACCTGATTAGTATAGTTGGGTTTTACTTTATATTTTATTATTTTAGTTTTAGTTTTTAAACATATATCCACCGGATGTTTGATCCATTGGAGCCCTAATAATTTCCCAGAAACAAAAAAAAAGATGGAAAATTGTAAGGCTATTTCTTTAATAAAGCCTAAGCGTCGTCGGCGTCCTACCCGTCCTTGCCCCCCGGCGATACAAAAGATACATAAAAAAATGTTATATCTTCAAAGAAACAAGCCAGAGCTGTTCAAATTGGAGATGGCTAAAATTCATGAGGAATTGGCTAATTGGAAAAGGATTGAAGCGAAGCCTATCATCGAAGATCTAGAAACCCGAAATCGTAATAACAACTCTTTAATTTTCAATTCTTTTTAGATTTTATTATTATTATGTAATAACCAATAACGAAAATTTGCAGAATTGCAAAAGGATAGTGGGTGGGTGGGTGGGTGATGTCTTTATTTAAAACATACATACATACATACATATAAGAAGTTATTAGCTGCTGCAAGTGTTAGTTGCTTATATACTCTACATAACATCATCATCATGTAATTATTGTACGTAATTATCATTTATCATTAGTTAAAATTAATTAATTTTTTTATGCTGATTTGCATATTGAAATTTTACCATTACCAAAGCCACCCAATTAAGCACCACCTTTACAAAAGCAGCTACTCCAGCTTGGCTTCAAAAAAACTTGTTACACTCTAATAATAGACTTTAATAACAAGTTTATGTTATTAATTATTACTGTAGTATATTATTTATTTATTTATGTTGGTTCAGGTCGAGCTGCTAAAATAACTCGTCCTGTCAAGGTTGTCTTCATTCCGGGAACTATAAGAGATACATCAGAAGAAGCAACTTGTTGTAACTAAACTAAATCCCTCAACTTATATAGTTTTTTACACCATTAACCAATATGAACAACCATTCTTGGTAATTAATTAATTAATTAATAGGCTGAAAATAATTAACTTTATTACCTGTGTGTGGTTAATTATTAGATACCAAATCTGAAGCCAAAATATATATGGAGCTAGCCAATACAGACCCACGTTTGCAGGTGTTTACGGTTTTGAACCCCGCAACTGGTATGTAACTATCAGACTTTTTATTTTATTTTTATAATTATTTATAAAGTTTTCTGATCTGATTATTTATAGACATAACTTGGGTACTCCAATAGTAAATAAGTTGAAATTACATTTAGCTACTGATGGTTGGTATATTTGTTATGTTTTATTTAATAAAAGGGCTGCCAGATGAAGCTTTTACAGCATGTGTAATCAAGCGCTACCGCAATGATCAATGCGACTCTGGATTAACTGCTCCGGCAACTGCTGGTAAATTCAATCAATCCATCCACTCTTTGTCTTTTATTAAAAGGCAACGCCCCCATTGTGTAGTTAGTAGGGATTGAACATGGGTCTCCTTTGGAGATTCCCAAGTCTCCAACCACAACATTTAATCCACTCTTATGTTGAGATTTCATGTTCTTTGTTTCATACATGTCCTCACATTTATCTTATTATTGTTGTATTATTATTGTTTCTTTATACTTCAGATGACGTTCAAGGAACATCATTTGTGCTTAAGAGCCTCTATGAGGATCTCTGCAAGTCAAGCGAAACCATGGTTGATGTTCTCGGTAAAAATTAAATCTGCTTTTTTAGTGCCTGGGTTTCACCTTGAAGTTATTACTATTTATTTATGTTAATCAAGTTAGGTTGTTTAAGTGGTTGTAAAAATTAAATCCCCTCTTGTTTTGGGTTCGAACTTAGACTCTTGATTTTGTAAAACATGCAGACGGTAAACTTCTTATTGTGGTGGATGGGTTTAATTTTTAGGTATTTATTTATGCTAATATAATACCAAAGAATTGTGTTGTATTATTGTAATTGTTAATGTATTTCATCATGTCTATAGACAGATAATTTTGTGTAACATTCGCCACTTCTCGGTGTGAAGCGGTATACGAGAAATAGATGCTTAGCCTGGCGTACAACTTTGGACCTAACGGCCGGCCCAGTAACCTTTCGTAATGGGGGATCCCCGTTGGCAACAATAGTAGTTGCGGAACTACTGGTCCGGGAGAGGACAACCTCTTGTTCTTGCTCATTCCAAGCGTGTAAAAGTCATTAGTCGGGCACTAGGCCAACTAACTAGTCGATCTTGGCTTTGTAGGGAATAATCACCAAGTCAGAGATTGACCCAAAGTCGATCTTGGCTTTGTAGGGAATAATCACCAAGTCAGAGATTGACCCAACTTTGACTTCAACTGTTTATCACCTAATTTAACGAAATAAATCCGACTTTGAACTAATATATCCAACTTTGACCGATTAAATTGGACTCGAGGATGACTTTATCCGAAGACAAGTCGGGGACTAATTGGACCTCTTCAAAATCCCGACTAGTCGGGGACTTTTAGGTTACCTTTTAATTTGTTTTACTTTCTCTCCACCTCCGGGCAGGTTAAACACGATTGTCGTTTTATAGGTGACCTTGTTAATTAATTTTGGTTTTTAGTATCCACCATTCCATATTATTATTCATGTTCATGTTATTATTATTTTAAAAGCCCAATGTCATCTCAGTTCTTAAACAACATATTGTTATTTGCTTGCAATTATTAGCCTTCAGAATAGATAGAAATCTATAGATGTTGTCAACCAAGTGTAGAGCAATTCTATTAGAACAAAGTGAAGTAACGAACAAGAGACTAATGAATCATATGACGAGCCACCCTCTGATTAGTCTAACATTTACGAGCCACCCTCTTAGAACGAAGATATGTAACGAACAAGTGACTCTAAATATTCATATGACGAGCCACCTTTGATTATACTAGCACTTACTTTTTCTTTCAAACACCTTGCACTCTTTCTAAGTTCTTCACCTTCTTCCTCCATTACTCGTCTTACTGTTCTCGCTATCTCATCTCTTGACCACCCGTTTTCCAAGTAAACCCCAACTTTAAGAACATCAGTCACGTATCTTGCATCTAATGGTTGATCACCCCAAAACGGTGAACAAATCATCGGAACACCTTCACAAATGCTCTCCAGTGTCGAGTTCCATCCGTTATGAGTCCAAAATGCTCCAATCGCTTCATGAGCTAATACATCTTGTTGTGGAGCCCATTTCACTATACGCCCCCTATCCCCCACCGAATCTATAAACCCATTAGGTAAACTTTTCATCCATTCCGAACCTTTAACAAACGCTGGCCGCATCACCCACAAGAATGGTTGCATGCTATCGGCTAAACCATGAGCCATTTCTAAGAAATCTTGTTCTTCAAGTTGAGCGGTACTACCAAAACTTATGTTCAGTACAGAGTTAGGTGATTGTTGGTTTAACCATGACATAAAACTTGTGTCTGGTTCCATTAAGCTACTCAACGAGGCTGGGAAGTATTTGTGAAACGGGCCTATCAGAAAACATGGAACATGAAAGTCTTTAAGGATCTTTTCGAGTTCAGGTTCTTCAAGTTCCTTAAAAGAGTTCCAAATGATTCCTGATGATGCCTTTGTTTGTTTCAACATGTTAGCTAATAAACTTGCTGTGGGGTCCGCCTGTCCCTTGATTCTCATCTTCAATATATCTTTCAGTTTGAGAATTGGGATCTCCGACACTCGTTCCTCCAAATCTGGATAATTGGGACCCGACTCACTGCTTTCGGGTCTCTTGACGTAGTTTGCATTGTCCATATCCGTGTACATGTTCTCTTCATAATAAACTGTATAGAAAGATTACAAACGGATTATGAAGTCCCCATATTTGGAAATGTTATGGAGATAATAAATAAATTAGAGAAGAACGTACCACTGTCGACATGGTTGAAGTAAGCTTGCTCATCAAGAATTGGTATGGACGCGTAAACAACTACACAAAACAAGCTACTTGTTCTCAAAACAATTCTTGGAAGCTTAAGACTATCTGCCACAGATTGAGTGAAGTACCAAAGTGCATCTGTAATCAAACATACGATTCGCTCTTGTTGTTGCAATGAAGCTGTTATCATATATTCCAACTCTTGGCGCAAGTTGTCTGCACTACACTGATTCAACATTATGATACCAGAAAGAAGATCGCCAATTCCTTTGGAAGATAACATGGCAAGATTGCTGTTTTTTGAGTCATTATCAAGAACGGGACGAAAGGTAAAGTGAGGGTACTTTGATGTGTAAATAGAGTTGAAGTTAGTATGAATGATAGTGATTGAGAAGCTTTTGGAATAAAGTATGTTTGCTAATTGAAGCATTGGGTTTATGTGGCCTTGGAACGGCAATGGAAACAGAACCACCCTTAGTCGCCTGCAACTACTGGTCTCTCCTTGGTTCTCCATAAAGGTAATAATTAACTTCCCTTAATCTTTTGATCAAATTATGCTAATGGTGATGATTAATTAGTGATATTTGTATAATTAAAGACTGCACATCCGGCGGATATAAGCATATGCCAATATGATCCTTTCACTCACCCACTCCAAAAACAATCTTTGATAGCATCTGTTATAATAATTAACTTCTGTTAAACTATAAATGGAAGTTTGTTCATGGTAATGTTTAAAATAAATATATTTTAAGAGTTAGTTTATTAGTTAGGAACAATTTTGGACTGCACTTCATGCCAATACATGTGCTAATATGCTCCTTTCACTCACCAACTCCAAGAGTTATTTAATTGATTAATTATCAAGAGCATAAGATGTTTGTAATGATACTGACAAGAAAATATAGACGGTTTTCAAATATAATTATGTAATCGTTTAGAGTGTACGATAATATAACACTACATTAGTTAAATCCAAATTCTTGTAAAAATATGTTGCTGTTACATGACTTTTTTTTTTTAATTGATTAAATGGACATGTAAGTGGTTATGGTCTCTAGCTTACAATGTTCTTGATAAAATATGGTTAAGTTACTTTTAACTAAATTTCTGTTATATATTGGGATCATTAAATCTTTCATGGTTTTTAACATCTGTGTTTCTTTTTAAATGTTAGTCGCAAATTTCTGGATTAAATAATAATGTTGATAGCCTAATGGTGTTGCAATATGTGTTCATTATGATAAAGTAAGGATTTGAATGTTCTAGACTCTTAGTTTATTTTCATTCAAGGAAATATATTTATATAATACCACCGAAATTAAAATTCGAAATATAAGTAACTAGAGACTCCAATGATTCATAAGAAGATCCACCCTTGTCTAAAGAAGCATCTAACTTTTGTTTAAGAGCTTTTGATCTTTCTCTAATTTCTTCCCCTACTTTATTAGTCATTATTTTTCTAATCGCGTTCGCTATTTCGTCTCTTTGCCACCCATTCTCCAAATACACCCCGACCTTCGAAACATCGCTCACGTATCTTGCATCCAACGGTTGATCGGACCGAAAAGGCGAACAAATCATCGGTACACCTTCACAAACGCTCTCCAAAGTTGAGTTCCATCCACTATGAGTCCAAAACGCCCCAATCGCTTTATGAGCCAACACTTCTTGCTGTGGGACCCATTTCACAACTCGCCCTCCTTCACCCATTAACCCATCAGGCAGCGCTTCAAGCCATGTTGACCCATTAACAAAACCAGGTCGAACCACCCATAAGAAAGGTTGCTTGCTATCCACCAACCCATGAGCTATTTCCAAATGATCTTTCACCTCAACTTGACCAATGCTTCCAAAACTAACATACAAGACAGAATTTGGTGGTTGTTGGTCTAACCATGGAAAACATGTTCGATCTAGCTCTAGTAAGCTGCTCGATGCGGCAGTTATATACTTAGGAAATGGTATAAGGAAATTTGGAACTGGGAATTTATCGAGAATAGTTTCGATCTCGGATTCTTCAAGTTCCTTGAACGAGTTCCAAATAATCCCTGAAGACGTTTTCATATTTTTCACCATGTTACCTATGAGTTCCGCAACAGGATCTTTCTTGCCTTTGAGACCCATCTTAACGATGTCCTTCAGTTTTAGTACCGGAAACTCTGGCACTAGTTTTTCCAAATCTTGAAACTCTGAAATATATGATAAGGATTATGACTAACAAGCTTATGACATACACCTTCTTGTTATTAACGATGTACTCCCTCTGTCCCAATTAATACTCCACAAATAAAATGCACACATTTTAAAAAATGTCATCGTTTACAATGCATCTTTTATTTTTTGTTTGCTTTACAGTTTTACCCCTAACTTTCTACCTACATTTATGTTTTACATTAATAAAGACATAAAGTACGGGTATAAATAAATTTTACCTCATTGTTGTTATCCATCTATAAAAGTGTATAAAAGTGGACTATTAATTAAAGACGTCCCAAAAAAGAAAACATGACTATGAGATTGAGACGGATGTAGTATATGAACAAACTTACGGTTGTTATCAGAAAGTTTGAAGTAACCAAGATCATCTAAAACAGGTATGGAAGCGTAAACAATAGTACAGAAGAGGCTACTTGTTCTCAAAACTAGACGTGGGAGGTTAAGGCTATCAGCGACTGACTGCGTGAAGTGCCAAAGTGCGTCAGTGATCAAACACAAAACATGTCCATCATTTCGCGAGGATAACAGCAATTTCAATTCTTCACGAAAAGCAAGTTCTGCTCCGTCTTGTTTGAACAATAGATTCTGAGCAAATGTGTGTATGTCTCGTGACACCGATGATTTGTTTTCAGGATCGTTGTCTAGGATGGATTGAAAAGTGAAGTGAGGGTAATTTGATGCTTTTGGTGCGTTGAAGTTGGTGTGAAGGATGGTGATATTGAAGCCTTTAGAGTAGAGAATATTTGCAAGCTGAAGCATTGGATTAATATGGCCTTGAAATGGTATCGGAAATAGTATTATTCTCTGGTTTCGGTTAACAGAAGTTCTTGTTTGGTCCGCCATGGATCGGAATTTTGAGTTGGCAGATGTTTTATGGTATATGTGATTGTATTCTTCTAGTACCAAAATATGGCTATATATTCGTCGAAAATTAGTGTTGGGTATGTGTGTTTGTCTTTTATAAAAGTAGCAAAATACGGCATCATCGTCCCTCTTTCAGCCGGCCGTGATGATGATCTGCAGTTTTTTAATCATCAGTATATTATATTATATTACATTATATATGTTCGCTTTTATTTTTCCTCTATTACTATTATTGTATTGCATTAGGTACAAACACACACAGTTATGTCATATAATAATGTTAGATGTTAGTTGCCAACTTTGACAGCATAATATATATTTGGTTTGGCTTTATAGCTGATTTCCAAGATTGTTTACGATAGGGTATCAATTATTCTTGTATTATATTATGCTAATTTAATTAAGAAAATAGAAATAGATCAAACACAACATACCAAATTGTACTTATGCATTCTACAAGGAAGAAACATAAGAAACTAGAGACTCTAATGATTCATAAGATGAGCCACCCTTGATTAAAGAAACATCTAACTTTTGCTTAATTACTTTTGCCCTTTCCCTAATTTCTTCTCCTTCATTATCCACCATTATTCTTCTAATTGCATTTGCTATATCTTCTTTGTGCCACACATTACCCAAATACACACCCACTTTCAAAACATCACTCATGTATCTCGCATTTAACGCTTGATCGCCAAAAAAAGGCGATAAAATCATAGGTACACCTTCGCAAACACTTTCCAACGTCGAATTCCATCCATTATGAGTCCAAAACGCTCCAATTGCTTTATGAGCCAACACTTCTTGTTGTGGAGTCCATTTCACAATTCGGCTGTTTTTACCCACTAACCCATCGGTCAACGGTTCAATCCATGTCGAACCGTTAACATACCCTGGTCGAACCACCCATAAAAACGGTTGCCCGCTGTCTACCAACCCATGAGCTATTTCTAAAAAATCTTTCTCATCCACGTTAGTAGTGCTACCAAAACTAACATAAACTACAGAATTAGGTGGTTGCTGGTCTAACCATGGGAAAAAGGTTCGATCTTGTTCGATTAAGCTACTTGATGACCCCGTGAAATGCTTGGGGAACGGTATTAAGAAACTTGGTGCCTTGATGTCACGAACAACCATTTCGAATTCGGTTTCTTCGAGTTCCTTAAACGAGTTCCAAATGATTCCCGAAGACGCTTTTGTTTGTTTCACCATGTTATTGAGAACGCCTCCTATGGCGTCAGTACTACTCTTGAAACCCATCTTCATAATGTCTTTCACTTTTAGCACAGGAAACTCTGCTAATACTTGTTCTTCCATGTCTATCATAATTAACAAGTTTAGAAAATTAAATACTCTCTGCAAACAATTTTTTTTTTTTTTTTTTTTTTTTTTTTTGCGAAAATAACGAAACTCAAATAGAACTGAGGTCGTTTTAAAAAAAAAAACGCCCTCAACAGGACTTACAAAGAGACGAGAAAAACGGGGAAGCTCGCACCTAGAAAGTAACTATCTAAACAAAAATTATCTATAAACGAGCATCCCTAAGTTCCCGAAAAGACCTTAAAAACAAACTAAGCATACAAAACCGAATACACATGAAAATAAAGGATCGAAACCAAACGAATAAACACAAGACGAAAGACACCAATCAACCTCTAGGAACTGTCCTTTTCAATTTGTCATTAACCGTCTCTGGATACTAATTGTCCATAAACAAAGACACGCATTTAAGATAGTAATGGTGTTCAAGAAACTTTTCACTTTAACTGATATGAGGGAAACTGTTTAAGGCGTTATGGAGAATTTAGTAAATCATAAGCGTTCGATATTCAAAGATAACTATTTCTAGACCAAGTTAAAACTACGAGTGTACCTTCAGCCGGTTTACGGTTTATTTGGTTCGAATAAATAAGTTTTTGGAAACATTATTGAGCACCAATAGCCAACGACCACCTCCATTATGTCAAACCAAACCAATCAGACTAATAAAAATGGATTTATATGGATAGTTAATCCATTAAACCAAATTAAAAAGTCATAAATAAATAAAGTGAACAGTGACCATGTTAGCTATCAACTTCAACTTTTAAGCCTTAAAAAATCAAATAAATTTAGGGCATGGTTTGTTGGGGGTTATAGGCATTAGGGAATGGGTATGACTATAATTGGGATTGCTTGGTTATAAATAATGGGAATGCTCATTACCCTAAATTAGTTAATGGAGCATTACCCACTAATTTGGGGGTTATGGGATTCATTATAGTCATTAACTGCCATTTTTTATTTCAAAACCGTATTTCTTCTAGATTATAATAACTGTAATTTATTTATACTAGTAATTAATTTATATCTTGACTTATTCTTTGTTTTCTACAAATTTTACGTTCGTATTCATCTTGGCTCAGGTTGAAATTAACAAAGTCATTTACTCTGCATATTATTAAGAACGGAATTTCTTAGAAGCCATTAGTTGAATTCCTATTCTGATGTCTTTTATTCCTCTTTATGAAGCCATTAGTTGAATTCTTTTTTATATATCAATTTATATTTCTAATATTAAGAACTAAAACTTGACGTAAAAATTTTGTGTAGCACTTTAAAAAAGTCAAATTGATTTAGTCTGAATATTATACTACCTCGTGTATATATAAAAAATAAAAACTAAAAATTTTAATATCATTTTTAAACCTTATAATTTCTTGAACCATCCACTATCAAAAGGAATGATTATATCCATTCCATTCCTTAGCATTCCCTTTGCCATTCCATTTCCCATTCCTTTGTTTATACCAAGCACACCCTTATTATTAATCCAATAAACAAAGTCATCAATAATACATCAGAAAACCAATTAAACCAAGAAAGAATTGTGTGGTGTATTATTGTATCCATTCATTTCAGGTTTTCGGGTGAATAAAGGATCTTGATTTTAAACCCAAATCATCCCATGTAAAAATCATACGGAGTATCATCTTTCAGGTGCCATAAAAACTTTAAAACACGACAAAATTATTCAGACCAGTTTCAACCAAAATAATTAGGTCGTCTGAGTGAAACCGTTTAATGAACACTCATGTATATCTATATCTATATATCTATATAAATATAAATAATAAAATAAATTTAGTATAGGGATGGAATAATTATTTTTTACTTACTAACGGTGGTGTTATCATTAGCAAGACCAAGGTAACCACGATCATGAAGAATTGGCATGGAAGAATAAACAAGAAAACAAAACAAGCTACTTGTTCTCAAAACAAGTCGTGGGAGATTAACGCTATCAGCAACCGATTGCGTGAAGTACCAAAGTGCATCAGTGATCAAACACGACACTGGCGGTTCATCTTTTTTCGAAATTTCAAGATCCAGTTCATGGCGTAACGAATCTGCACCGTGATCATTGAACACAAATATACGATCAAAAGAAGCCATACCAGTTAAGGGTAAGTTGCAATAACGTTGATCATTAGGATCGTTGTCGAGGATGAATTTGAAAGTGAAGTGAGGGTAATTGGATGTGTTTGGTGCGTTGAAGTTGGTGTGAAAGATGGTGATGCTAAAGCCTTTCGAATAGAGGATGTTTGCAAGCTGAAGCATTGGGTTAATGTGACCTTGATATGGTAGTGGAAATAGTATTATTCTCCGGTTCCGGTTAACCCTGGTTGGTGTTTGGTCCGCCATGGGTTTGGTTATGTTTCTGGGTGATTGGTTGATATATTTTAGAGGGAGTTGGTTTGTACTGATATATGTGTCCAGCAACCAGCATTTTTATATGATATTAATATTAAATATTAGTATTATATTAGATTTGGATAATATATAATAACTATATATTATATTATATTTATATTCAATATTTACTATATATTTTATATTTATAATACAAATGTAGGAGTATAAACAAAATACTGTTATAATAATAATAATAATATAGATATGGATAGTCAATTTTGGTGTATACATATAGTCAATTTTGGTACACAAAGTATGTATTTTTATATTGAGATTTTAGGCTATAAATACTCATGAATGCAAGCATTAAACTTGCACCATTTCTCACACTTACAAAGTGTTTCTTTCTTTCTCTCCATTATCATCTTTGTTCTTACACTTCATTATTAGTATTCTAAATCAAGAATCAAATCACTAAAGGTAGTTATAAGCCTACTGAATTATAACATCAAGAATCAAACCACTAAAGGTAGTTATAAGCCTACTGAATTATAACACGTTATCAGCACGATAATCTTAATACTAAATATGGTTGGCTCTGCCACCAAAATGATATATGGTCGGTTATACCACCAAAATGATATATGGTCGGTTATACCACCAAAATGATATATGGTCGGTTATACCACCAGAATGATATAGGTCGGTTATACCACCTGAAAAAATATATGGTCGACACTGTCGCCAAATTTTCATTTATGTTTACTAATATTTATATTTTTGTTATATAACATTTATTTATGATTGCTTACACATGGTCGACACTGTCACCTACTTATCATTTATGTTATATTAAATTTATGTTTAATGTTTATATACTTATGAATATAAATTGACTCTAATTTATCATGATGTTTGTTTTAATTTTTGATAATAGAAAATGTCGAATCTGGAAAAGCTTAAATTTACTCCTTTAGAATCAACTGGAAACAACTACATGCCATGGGTTATAAAAGTAAAAATGCATCTTAAATCAATGGGCATTCTTGAAACCATAAATGAAAACAACACTTGTTCTGAAAAAGAACAAGCTACGGCATGTTGCTTTATTCATCAACATATTGATGAATGCTTACAAAATAATTATGTGACTGTAGAAGATCCCCATGTTTTATGGGAAGGTCTCAAAAGCAGATTCAATAATCAAAGAGAAATTTTACTTCCAGCTGCAATGGAACAATGGAGAACATTAAGGTTCCAAGACTTTAAGAAAGTAAATGAATACAGCTCAGCTCTGTATAATACATGTTCACAACTTAAATTCTGTGGACATGAAATTAGTGATGCAGACATGATGGAGAAAACTTTCTCCACAATGAATGCTGCAAACATCACAGTGCAAAGAAATTTGAGAATGCTAAAGTTCAAAACATATCCTGAACTTAATTCATATCTCTTAGTTGCAGAGCAAAATGATGAGCTATTAATGAAAAATCAGCAATCCCGTCCTACTGGTACACTTGCAATCCCTGAAGCAAATACTGCAAATAATTATAAACAGGGACAAGGACGCGGGCAAGGTCGTGGTTATAATAACCATCACCATCATCATGCCAAAAGCCATAACTATGGTAGAAACCATCCTTATGGTAATGGTAATGGGCGTGGACGTGGTCGTGGTCGTGGCCGTGGTGGTCAAAGAAATAGTAATCCACGAAAATATAAATATCAACCACAAAACAAGCCCATTAAACAAGATGTTGAAGAAAATTCTTCTAAAAATTCTGAAGAATCTTGCTACAGATGTGGTAGAATGGGCCACTGGGCTAATACTTGCCGAACATCTAAACATCTTGTTAAGATGTATCAGGATTCGCTGAAAGGTAAAGAAAAGGAAGTAAATTTTGTGGATAATATTGATCCAACAGTCACTGAGAAACCATCTGATTTATATGAAGATTTCTTGAATGTTTAAGTTGTGTGTCTTTTGAAAAATAAACGATTTAATATCGTCTGTCTTTGTCATTATGTTTGCTAAATGTTTCAGTACTATCTATTTGCGTTTAAAATATTGTGTAATATTAATGTACTCACTATTTATTTCTTATATATGAAGTTCAATATGAATTTTGCTGGAATACAGCATCAATCAAGTGGTGGAGATCTCTGTATAGCAGACAGTGGAACTACACACACTATACTTAAATCCGAGAAATATTTTATTGATCTAAAACCAACGGAAGGAACTATACATACAATATCAGGACCTGCTAACTTGATAAAAGGGATAGGAAAGGCAAATTTCATACTACCAAATGGTACAAAATTTTTAATAAATGATGCCTTATTTTCTCCCAAGTCAAGCAGAAATTTATTGAGTTTCTCCGACATATACCTTAACGGGTATGATTATCAGTCAGTGACAACAGAAAATGAGAAATATTTAAGTATCACTGACAAGAGTCATGTGGTTGAAAAACTGCCAAGACTTAGTTCTGGATTACATTATACACATATAAATGTACCAGAAATACATATGGTAGTTAACGAAAAATATATTGATCCTGGTGTATTCAGTTTATGGCATAACAGATTAGGCCATCCAGGATCAACAATGATGAAAAGGATTATTGAATGTACTCATGGACATCCACTAAAGGATAGAAAAATCCATCATGATACAATGGTTCCATGTACATCTTGCTCTCTTGGAAAATTGATAACTAGACCCTCACCACTTAAGGTTGAGAAAGAATCACCAATGTTTCTTGAAAGAATTCAAGGTGATATATGTGGACCAATTCATCCACCATGTGGACCATTTAGATATTTCATGGTTCTAATAGACGCATCTAGCAGATGGTCTCATGTTTGTCTGTTATCAAGCCGTAATGTGGCATTTGCAAAATTTCTTGCCCAAATTATTAAATTGAGAGCTCATTTTCCTGATTACACCATTAAAAGGGTGAGACTTGATAATGCTGGTGAATTTACATCTCAAGCATTTAATGACTATTGCATGTCTATAGGAATTGTTGTTGAACATTCTGTTGCTCATGTGCATACACAAAATGGTTTAGCCGAGTCATTGATTAAACGTTTACAGTTAATCGCTAGACCATTGATAATGAGAACAAAACTCCCTGTATCTATATGGGGTCATGCAATTTTACATGCTGCTGCATTGATTCGCATCAGACCAAGTGCAAGTCATAAATATTCCCCCCTACAACTTGCTTTTGGTCAAGAGCCAAATATTTCCCATCTTAGAACATTTGGTTGTGCAGTGTATGTTCCAATTGCGACACCACAACGTACAAAAATGGGTCCTCAAAGGAGGTTGGGAATATATGTTGGATATGAAACATCTTCAATATTAAGGTATATTGAACCTATGACAGGTGACGTTTTTACAGCACGTTTTGCTGATTGTCATTTTAATGAAACATTGTTCCCTAGATTAGGGGGAGAAATGAAAAATAAAGAAAATGATGTTTCATGGTGTGAACCTCAATTAAAGTATCTTGATCCTCGCACAAAAGAATGCGAGACAGAAGTTCAAAAGATAATGCATATACAAGAACTTGCAAATCAATTGCCTGATGCATTTACAGATACAAAAACGGTGACAAAATCATATATACCAGCAGTAAATACTCCAGCTCGAATTGAAATTCCAAAAGCTGGCAATAACGTCACTCATGAATCTTTGCCACGTCAGAAACGTGGAAGACCAATCGGTTCAAAGGATAAAAATCCTCGAAAAAGAAAATCAGCTGATAATGAAGTAAAAGAAAGTGTTCAAGAAGAACCACAAATCAGTACTCCTACTGCAGAGGAGATTGATGATGTCAATACAGAAATTGCAATCAATTATGCATATTCAAAAATATTATGGAACCGAAATGAAATGAAAAATCTTGATGAGAAATTTTCATTTAATGTTGCATATGACATCATGAATAATGATGATGATCCAGAACCAACATCTATGGTTGAATGTCAAAATAGACATGATTGGGCTCAATGGAAAGAAGCAATACGAGCTGAATTAGAATCACTCAATAAAAGAAAAGTTTTCGGATCCATCATTCTCACTCCTAAAGATGTGAAACCTGTAGGATACAGATGGATTTTTGTCCGAAAAAGAAATGAGAAAAATGAAGTTACAAGGTATAAAGCTAGACTTGTAGCTCAAGGTTTTTCTCAAAGACCGGGAATTGATTATGAAGAAACTTATTCTCCTGTTATGGATGCAATTACTTTTAGGTACTTAATCAGTCTGGCAGTTTCTAAAAATTTAGAAATGCATCTCATGGATGTTGTGACTGCTTATCTATATGGATCACTTGATAGTGATATATATATGAAGATACCTGAAGGATTTAAGGTACCAGAAGCATCAAATGCAAAACCCAAAGAAATGTATTCGATTAAATTACAAAGATCTTTATATGGGTTAAAACAATCGGGACGTATGTGGTATAACCGATTAAGTGATTACTTGATAAGCAAAGGGTATACAAATAATCTTACTTGCCCTTGTGTTTTCATTAAGAAAACAACATCCGGATATGTGATCATAGCTGTTTATGTTGATGATCTTAACATCATAGGTACAAATAAAGAGATCCATGAAGCCATTCAACTTCTAAAGAAAGAATTTGAAATGAAAGATCTCGGAAAAACCAAGTATTGCCTTGGTTTACAAATTGAGCATATGCCTAATGTTTTACTTGTACATCAAACAACATATACTGAAAAGATTTTGAAACGTTTCAATATGGACAAGGCAAAACCATTAAGTACTCCTATGGTTGTTAGATCACTCAATGTTGAAGCTGATCCATTTCGTCCATGTGAAGATCAAGAAGACATTCTTGGACCAGAAGTACCATATCTTAGTGCAATTGGAGCTCTTATGTATCTTACAAATTGTACAAGACCTGACATTTCTTTTGCAGTTAATTTGTTGGCAAGGTTCAGCTCTGCTCCTACCAAAAGACACTGGAATGGGATCAAACACATATTTCGATACCTTCGAGGAACTACTGATTTAGGATTATTTTATTCTAACGAATCAAAACAAGATTTGGTTGGTTATGCAGATGCAGGTTATTTATCTGATCCACATAAAGCTAAATCTCAAACTGGATATGTATTCCTAAATGGAGGTACTGCAATATCATGGCGTTCTCAAAAACAAACACTTGTTGCTACATCGTCAAATCATGCCGAAGTGATTGCATTACATGAAGCTACTCGAGAATGTTTTTGGTTGAGATCAATGACACAACTCATTACTGATTCTTGTGGACTAGAACGCGATAAAAGTCCAACAACTATCTATGAAGATAATGCAGCTTGCATAGCACAGATGAAAGAAGGGTATATCAAAAGTGACCGAACAAAACACATACCACCTAGATTCTTCTCATACACTCAAAATCTCATTAAGGACAACCAGATTGAAATGAGATATGTGCAATCTAGCAAAAACTCTGCTGATCTTTTCACGAAAGCACTTCCAACTGCTATTTTCAGAACACACGTTCATAACATTGGCATGAGACATGTTCAAAAGATGTAACAGCTGAAGCGATGTCTACTTGAGGGGGAGTCAACTCCATGCTGCACTCTTTTTCCCTTAGCTAAAGTTTTTTTCCCACTGGGTTTTCTTTAGCAAGGTTTTTAACGAGGCAGTAATTTATAGTTGATCTTCAACAAAATAAAATTGCTATCCAAGGGGGAGTGTTATAATAATAATAATAATATAGATATGGATAGTCAATTTTGGTGTATACATATAGTCAATTTTGGTACACAAAGTATGTATTTTTATATTGAGATTTTAGGCTATAAATACTCATGAATGCAAGCATTAAACTTGCACCATTTCTCACACTTACAAAGTGTTTCTTTCTTTCTCTCCATTATCATCTTTGTTCTTACACTTCATTATTAGTATTCTAAATCAAGAATCAAATCACTAAAGGTAGTTATAAGCCTACTGAATTATAACATCAAGAATCAAACCACTAAAGGTAGTTATAAGCCTACTGAATTATAACAAATACAATTAAGTTGTTAGAACTGGACATCTCCAAAGTATCCAACTTAGAGTACTGGAAGTGGTGATTGATGTCACTTGACATGTCAGGCCTGACTTGCCGAGTCAGAAAAAGGGGAGTGATGACCTATGTCAGTTGGGCATGTCAGTTTATATTTTTATTATTATTTTAATGATTTTAAATATAACATAAATTGATAAAATTATAAAAATTAACATAAATGGAAATAACTTTCATTAAAAATAAAAAATAAAATATTACATTTCCTAATAATTAAAAAACATATGATTCCTAAAAATTAAAAAAAAAAAAAAAACATTACGTTATCGAGATTAAAAAGTTACAATTCGTTACCATCGCGATTATGCCATAGATGCGAAACTAGAGTATGTCGAAGATACTCATGCTCGTCATTGTCACACAGCTCTTTTGTCTTCTCGGCATATACATCACACCTTTCGTACCAAGTTGATCTTTGTAGTCTGTTGACAGGCAAGTAGTATGATTTATTTTCAGCGATGTTAAAACCATTGTCTTCAATTATCATGTTGTGCAATATGATGCAACCATACATGATTCTTTTGATTTTGTTTACGCTATATGCCCTAGCAGGTTGTCTTAAAATACCCCAACGACCTTGCAAAATTCCAAATGTCCTCTCAACGTCTTTACGAGCTGCAGATTGTTTCTTTGTAAAGTATTTCCTTTTTGCGTCAACAACACTTGAGAATCCCTTAACGAAAGAAGCCCACGAAGGGTAAATCCCATCGGCAAGATAGTAGCCTCGATCAATATCAACGTCCCCAATTTCGTATGGAACTTGAGGAGCCGTGTCAGTTAGTAAACTATCAAACAATGGAGATGCATTAAGGACATTCAAGTCATTGTTCGAACCGGCCATTCCAAAATATGCGTGGCAAATCCAATTGTCATACGATGCAACGGCTTCCAACATGATTGTCGGGTAACTGTGATCGCCTCGGGTGAAATGCCCTTTCCATGCATTTGGACATTTTCTCCAAGCCCAATGCATACAATCAATGCTTCCAAGCATTCCAGGAAAGCCGTGAAGTTCTTCATGTTTTTGATACAACTGACGTATATCGTCCTCGGTCGGTTCTCTCATGTATACATTACCATACAAGTCTATAATACATCTTGTAAAATTTTGCAAAGACTCACGTGATGTTCTCTCTGAAATTTGTAAATATTCGTCAAATAGATCCGGTGAATCACCGTATGCTAGTTGACGAATGGCAGTAGTGACTTTTAAAATAGTAGATACTCCGAGAACACCACGTGCATCAGGACGTTGTTGAAAATAAGTAAACCACTTTGGTGCATCGGGACGAGTAGAGTAAGAAAGTATACCTTCAATTATTTTTTCAAGAAGACTTTGTGGCATTCGATAACGCCGTTTGAAATATTCAGGGGGATACTTCGGATCTTGAACAAAATAATCGTTCAACAAACGATTGTGCGCTTCTACATGATCACGACGAATGTAGCGACGTTTTCGTCTTGAGCTTTGAGCCTCATTTTGTTCCTCGACCTCCCTACGTATTACCACGTTATTTCGATAAGCAAATATACTTTTCATTGCGTTAACCAAAATTTCTTCGTCGGAACTACTCATTTTTAAAGAAATATTTTTATTTTGATAATAGAATTTGGATTTGATTGTGTGAGTATATGTTGAGTAAAATGGATGTAAAATGATGTGTTTGTGTTTGTATATGTGTTGTGTATATATAGAATTTAAAAAGAAAAAAAAAAGAAAAAAAGGCAACGGTAATATAAAATAGCCGTTATATGTTAATTTTTTATTTTTTTTATTTCCTCGAACAAAACCGCGTCGCCTATGCGACTGAACAGACCGGGACGCAAACTCGCAACGAAGTTGAGGAGTGGGGTGACTAGCGACGGGGTAGGCGACTAGGGGAAACGAGCTCCCACTCCGGTTGCTCTTAAATACTAACAGGTTACAGCTATGATAAAATGTGTATCGCGCATATATAACTAATAAGACTAAAAGATTACATATATATCTTGAATGGATCTGCAACTCATTCAAGAAAAATGAATACTGGCTTGGTTGAATAACGATAACAGATGCACAAAATCAGCGTTTGCAAGCTTTCTAGATCTCGTCTTCAAAATCTCCTTGTTTCAACACACCCATAACTTTACTTTTATCTCGGACCCCTTCGTCTCACCATCATCCATATCCATATCATCATCATCATCAATTTCATCATCATCAGTCTCCATAGCTAAATTACCCGAAACTCCAACAACGGATGCATATTGTAACGCTTCAAGTGTTTTGTAGTTTTTCTGCAGCACTGAAGGTACTTTTTTATGCTTAAAGATAGCCCCAAGCGTTTTGTTCTTCCTCAAGAAACACATTCGGACCAACCCTTGGAATTCTTTTTTTAAGTTGACGGCTGGGGCGGGTTTTCTTGGCTCGATTCGGACAACGGACGAGTCAACCTTGGGTGGTGGTTTGAAGTTGGCTTTTCCAACTTTAAGCAAGTGGGTAACACGAGCCTTGAACTGTGTGTTTACTGAAAGAAGGGAGTAGAGTGTGTCACCCGGTTGAGCCACTAATCTCATAGCAAATTCAGTTTGGTACATTATTACAGCACATCGAAATAAAGGTCTGTGAATAATAATTTAAATGTTAGAGGCGATGAGATCTGGTACGGAATGTTGGCTACACAGATGTCAAAGTACGGAAAATCGCACTTGAGCACGTCTCCTGGGATCACCTGTGAACACACGAGTGTGTGCATATAGTTAGTTTACATTCCAGATTAACTCGCTTAGAGACCATGATGAAATTATTATTATTATTGCATTTTTGTATAGTTTAGATGCGCAATAGACTATGTGTTGCATTCAGACTGTCGCTCTGCTTTTGGTTCATAAATATAACCTCTTATTGCAAATTATACATTCTACATTTTTCATTAATGGAATTCTCAATTTTATAAGTGAGGTTTGGGATCAGACAGATGTGAAAATAACACTTTTAATCAGCAGAGAACAGAGTACGGTACTTATCAGCGTTGCAAAAGTCATCCATGACGACCGCCGCAACGGAAAAGTGCCTATCCTGACCCGTTCTGCTTAAAATCGGTTAAAAAGGTATGAGATGTAAATTTATTATGGGACGGGTCGAGAGAGAAATCTAAATTGTCTTGGGTTAAATGGGATGTTACACTTTTACCTTATGAGATGAAAGATCTAAATATTGGTTCGTAAAAAGGGAAAAATTGGGCTATGATGGGGAAGTGGTGGTGGAGATTTAGGCCCCAATTTAAATATTGGTTCGTTTGGGATCACGTTTTGACCTTGATTTTTTAATTATTGCGTTTTGATGTTGCAAATAATTTATTTACAGTGTTTGGGGATGAAATTCTAATAATCACTTATTTGCGTTTTAAGGGTATAAAAACACATTTTTGAAGAAGTAAGGGAGCACCTACTGTTGTGAAAACATGATTTTCGAATTATAGGTCTTAATGCCAAAATTACATACGTGTCCTTCCATCTCATTTATTGGAACGTTAACATATTCTTACGAGCATATATTCTAAATTTTTAAAACATAAACGTTACATGTATTAAACAGATGCTTATGTTAAAATAATAAACAAATATGACCAATTTTTTCACGTCAGTTAGTATTGTAGGGGGAATGATTCTCACACACACTTTTTTGATCCTCACACACCTATTTTAACTTTTTACTCTTCTAATAATACTCAATTGGTGTGTGAGGATCAAAAAAGTGAGTGTGAGAATCATCCCTTATATACAATATGTCAATTTATGTTTTATGGATAGAATGTTGAGGAAAGCGACGCTCCAACGCGTCAACCATACGCGGATCAAGCTCAACGGCAACAACGGACTTGGCAGCCTTTAGAAGCTTATCCGTTAAATTACCAGTACCAGGACCAATTTCGAGAACAACGTCCGTACTGTTGATGCCAGCTTTTTGAACAATCGAATCAATAATTAGAGAATTCTTCAGAATATGTTGACCTTTTGATTTGTGAAACTGTACTTCTCCTTCCTAATTTTTCCTCCAGCCATACTGCAATCGGATCAAATTAATAATCTAAATTCACGATTCAAGCGTTGATTATAATATAATTTACACGACAAAATACAAACTAACGTCAGAACTAAATCTAGCTAGGGCTTGAAAAAATAAATACGGATTTAAATTATACTAGACGGGATTACAATTGTAGTAACTGATAACATCTAAATCAGTGAAAATGTAACTCGTAAATCAGCATAATAGAAAAATAGAAGCATTAATTCAGAGATATATACTCTAACAATAGACAATCAATCTAACCTCAGAAGTTGCCGGTCCGAATGATTGCGCTTATGATTTCTGGAAGGCGAGGGCGAGGGCGAGCGGAGTATGTGGGGAGAGGCAAAACAGGGATAAATGGGGGGTTTTGAAGGGTTTTGGTAATTTTATACAAATAGAAGTTCATAAATAAACAAGTTGAACCCTTTTAGTTTCATCAAGTTAAACAAAATCATCATCCATACTGAATTACTGATTATATGTTATTGTATGTTTCTCGGTTCGGCAAACCTACAAATGGCCTTTTAGTTTTGCTATTTTTAGAAAGCCATCGACCAGTAGGTATTGGGGTTATACATGGGCACGGGATCGGATCAAATTAATTCGGTTTAAATTCGTGGTGAGATCCATTTAATAGAAAAAACTAGGATCAAGGAACGGACTATATAATATCAGTTCGATTCAGTTCTTGATGAGTCGGTTCAGTTATAGTTCTCGGAAAAGACCCATCCCGTTTTATAATCATATGATATATAAAAGTATATGAAAATGATATATAAAAAGAGAATAACAAACGTTTCATACATATATAGAATAATACACGTCTTGAAAATTGAGATATAGTCATTGTCATAATCATAATATAAAATAAAACTCCAATCAATATTTATATGTTATACACTTATACTAAACAAGTATGATCCGTTGGTTATTAAATAAATCAATAGATTTTCTGAATATCCATTAACGATATTATGTGCAGTAATTATTTAAAAGATTCGTGTACAAGACTAAATGAAATAAGAGTCGTTGATGACTTAAAAAATTCATCTATTGATTATTACTTCGTAAAAAATCAAGATAAAGTGAACAAGATAGATTTATATAATCGAATATTTCGGTCTGGCCCGTTTTCACTTTTCTTCGGATTCTAACACTCCGGTTTCGAGCACCGAAAAATATGAAAATTGAGGAACATGAACTATACCGAAAGTCTTCGGAAATGCTCAATTCCAGTCAGGTCCTCGGATCTTTCTGGTTTTCTGTATCATGCACACCCTTATAATTGCCAAAAAAAAATGATGTGACATCTACGTGACTTCTACATTGCAATGACGTCGTGGCTATCAGTATACTATATTTCCCAAATTTCATATATTTTACAAGTGTATTTTTTTTTTTTTTTTTTTTTTTTGAAAAAAAGTGAATAATACATTACCATTTTAGATATACAAAAAAATTATTCCCTATTACCTTTTTTGATAATTTAGATAGTTTTATGTTACATTTTCAAAAATTATTATTATCTTCTTTTTTTTTTTTGGCAAAAAACGAAAACTATATAACAAATCTTTTTTATCGGAAAGAGAAAAAGACAAACAAGATACAAGAAGCGAACACAAACAAAGCTCGACAGCAGCAAACTAACCCTAACAACAAAACCAAAATTATAGCTAACTAAACTCGAACGTCGTCGAGAGCCAACAAAACAACGCAACATACAATCTACTACCTATAAGGAAAAATTAACAATGAAGACCACTACTAGCTAACGAACAAAGCCAAACCACATTAACCGACCTTGTCCTCAGTGTTACCATCGCCCGCTATAGCCTTGAACGAAAAAGTCGAACCGTCTCCGGTCCCATCACTTGTAATGGTATCCGTCGGAGGAGGATTGAAACCGTGTATTTTAAACTCCTCGAAAAAACCCCCTTTTCCTAACGAACGTCCCGATCCGGTGCCCACGTAAGACCACTTACATGACACGTCCGCTTGAGCATCCCTAGACGAATTTTAAAACGCACTCCCATCTCTACCATCGTCATCATCATCATCGCAATCCCGTAAACCAAATGAAAAATTCGACGTCATCTTCTTCTTTTCCTTATCTTTTGACTTACCTTTAGCTTTAGAACCATATCTTTTCACCCCGTTTTTGTAAGTTTTTATTTTTTATTAATTGGAGTTAAAGAAGGATACAAAAGAGAGAGAGGTCAAATCGAAAAATCAAATCACTCATCTAAAAATCACCAAAACCAGGTTTCATTCAAACGAAAATTTGGCTCGACATTCGACATTTTTTAAAAAACTTGAATTTGGAGCGAATAGAGAGACAACGTTTACAACCCATTTAATTTCCCAAAATACCCTTCCAATATCCTTTCCTTTCCCACAAATAAAAACAAGAAAAAATTACGCTGTTGGTACCTGTAGTTTGTTTACATTTGCATCACAACACTTAAACTTTTATTTTTGCATAATTGGTACCTCGGTTTTACTTAACTATCTTGTTTGGTACCCAACCTAACTGGCGTCAATAATCAAACGTTAACCCCTTACAAGTGCAACGCATGTGAGGGTAATTTCGTCCCTTTATATGATTTAATTCATTTAAAATCACAACTTTTAATAAACCGTTCTCCTGATTCATATCAGTACTTATAATCCCTATTTTGCAACATTTAAATTTCAAATTCACATGACTACATTCTATGATCTTTGAACGACTAATCAACCAAAATTTCACCTCATTGTTCTATAACACTTATAGGCTCAACACTTTCATTTATAATTAAACTCGTACATAATATCCTATAATTCCATCCACCCGCAAATAAACTTTGAAATAAAATCATAAATTAACCGACTTTCACCCCACTTACCAACAATTAACAGAAACCATCCAAAATAAATACATTCTTCTCTGGAAATAGATAAGCTTGCTTTGATTTCTAATTAAATAATCTCTGATTCAGTATTTTTGTCAAGTTAATTCAACAAACTACAAAGTTATAAACTTTAATATAATAATCAGAGTTAACATTTACTCCAATTAAACAAAATGAAAAAAATTCGATTAAGGGACATCGTGAGCGGTGATCTGATGACGGCGTGGCGGTGATTCGATTAAGGGACATCGTGAGCGGCTGCTCTTTTGTCGTGGTTTTAATGATTCTGGTGGGATATACTTTCTTCCGGCTATTGTTAAGGTATGTTTACGGCGGTTTAGCCACAACTCCGCCCTGTGGTGATCCTCTTTTTTTGGTTGGTGACGTAAATTTTAGTCACGTTAAAGTACAAACAACTACTTCTGCAGATCGTGTGATTTAATGGATTTAGATAGCTTAAAAAATGGAAAGACGAAATTACCCTCACATGTGTTGCGCATGTAAGGGTTAAATTTGATTGTTAACGGCAGTTAGGTTGGGGTGCCAAACACGATAGTTAAACAAAACTGAGGCAACAATTACGCAAAAATAAAAATTTAGGTGTTATGATGCAATATGAACAAACCACGGGTACCATCAGCGTAATATTTTCTAAAAACAAACACATGCTTCAAACAATTACTTATTCTTTACTTAACTGTCCCTTACGCTTTAACCTTTCTTACAAAACATACCCCCAACAAAAGTTTCTCCGTATCTCACCCCTAAAATTTCCCATTTATTTCCTTGCCCTATACTACTACTGGTCTACCACATGCAACTACTTAAAATCCTACTTATGTGGTGTACCTTCTTCTATTACCCATTTAATACGTCCATTCTTGAGGAAGAACTACTTCCGGTGAGCCCATTATTTTTCCGGTACACTCCGGTGTTGTTCATGTTGTGCTAACATAACGGAGTTCTGACGTGGCATTGCAAGTTCTGCCAGCTCATATCTTTTGCGAAATTGATAGTATGGAGAAAATCCAACGTGGATGTCTGTTTGCTGTGGATTAATGGGTCCTATGGTTTTGTTGAATGACTGAACCATTTCACCTGGCAAATGAGAGGCAAATAATCATTGTTTTTATATTTAAAAACAGATTAGTAAACATAATCAAATTAGTAAAAACAGATTAGCAAAAAAGTATTTACTTAGAGTACAGTAATTAATTAAAGCTTTATTAAGAAACGATAGTACAGAATATGACAAATATAGGTCCACGCAAAAGAGAACACCCAGATTAGAAACATGAAAGGACTTTTCAACTGCAAAATTTAAATTAAAAAACATGTACCTGGTTTTTTCTTGATTTCTGGTAGAGTATCAGAATAACTCCGGGGTATAAAAACACCGGTCCCGGTACATTGTTTTTTCACCGCAACGTTTCCACGGCGGCAGGAAGCGTTCACAACATTTTTTACAAGGAAACCTCTAGCGTTTTGTTGAAGGCGTTGTTTTTCAACAGGAAGTTGTGGCCATGCATCTTGACGGAACCCTAACGGCCGGTCAGCGTAGTTTGGGTTACCGGAAACTGTCCGGCGAAGGTGTTGTTGATGATGTTGATGGTGAGAGAGAGTGGGTCCGGATCCGACCAGAAATGGGGCTCCGAGTAGACCTCTAGTTGAGACAACGTCGTCATTCACGTTATTCATTAACATCATCTTCATTTTAATCTTAGCCACGTATCCTGCCGCTGCTTTGATTCGTTCTAAAGCGTCTTCTTCCGTTTGACCAAACGGCGTCGTTGGACATGAGCCGGAGAAAACCCTCTTCTAATTCAATTTCAATTTTCAATAATAAATTAAAAAAAACTAAAATACTAGTAATAAATGTAACAAATAACAGAACCGAATATTACAGTTAAAAATTAGAACTACCTGAAGGTGAGAATGAGAAGAGGGTTTGAGATGTTCTTGAAGGGAGAGAGAGCGACTGAAGTGGCGAGTTAACCCAGTGACATCATCATCGTCGCTCTCTGATTCAGTGGAAGATGCGGAGGTGAAGTCGTACGGAACAAGGTGGTTACTGGGGAAGAGGGTTTTGTCGTCAATGTCACCGGAGAGAAACTCGGCCGGTAACAAAGAAGAAAGGTAGGAGAATTCATCAGACATTTTGGGGAATGAAGTGAGCGAATGAGAGTGAATCAATTTGTTTGATTATGTGGGACCCAACAAAAACCGGTGATTAAAGAAATTGAAAAAAGTGGAGGGAATGTTGGGGACACATTTTTGCTTTATATCAAGGAATCCAGGATTTTTCCCCTTTGCTCGATTCCTGTTTTTATCCGTGGGAGATTAAACCGATTATAGTTGCATAACCTGCTCTCAACTACTGTACTGAACGAAACTCGAATCAATCCGAGATCATGACCGGTAAATGAGTTAAAACTTAATGCAATCATCAATTAACGGAAATTGCATATGTCTTTTGTGTCTTCATATTCTTGAGATGGTCTCAAAGTTTTCTTTCGATTGCATAAAATTGTTTTAGAATTTTTTTTTTGTTCCATCATTAAAATAATAATATATGGGTCATTCAAAAATGTTGAGCCTTTTCAAACTTTTAGGCAATGTGCAATTGCTTACACTCGCACACACTCTAAGATGACTCTGAGTATGAGATATAATCATCCCACTATACCCTGATTCTCACAAAGTCTTGCATTTGAATATCGTTGATAGTATATGTTGATCTGGCCAAAAAAATAATCAGAAACTATCAAGAAACAAATCAATTAGGTTGCATACATCTAAATAAATATATGTATCTGTTCATGCATATTTTTTTCAGGGGAAAGCCTACACACGAACAACAATGCGAAAGAGTTTTTTTTAGGCGTCAACGTCGTTGATCTCCGGTCCGGTTACCGTGAATAACTCGTGCCCGAGATGATGATCTCGGGAGGGTGGCCAACGAATTGCCCGCCGGTCGATAGTCGGAACCTATCGATGGCAAAGGGAGAAAAACCCTACAAGACTCGTAGGAAAAAACGCTAGTGTTGCGATCGTGGAGAAAATCCGGCGATGGAAGGCCGTATGCGTTGCGGACTTGCGGTGGTGGAGGAGTTGCGGTGTGATCGAATGACCGTATGAGGTGTGATTTGTGTAGGGAGAGAACCCTATATTTATAGGGGAAAGACTAGGGTTAAAGGGAAATTAGGGTTTGAACCCTAATTTTTTCCAGGGTATGGTCCATTAGGGTTATATTTACGCTTGGCCCATAAGCTATAAACCCTAATTTCCCTTTAACCCTAATGGACCATACCCGATCAGTATCATATTCAAATAACCTGAATACAAATCTATATTTGTATAAAATAAATAAACAATACACATTATATTGTAAGTAGCATGATGGATCGGAGTGATTGATCATAGTTTTTCAAGGTAACTACTTGTTTTGTGGTAGTTCGAAGTCATACGAGTAAACTTATGTAGCTATGAAGAAGATTATTTTTTCAAAATTTACATATTTGAATCCACAACCTTTACTTTAAAAATATTTGCTCTAAACACTTCACCACCATCTCGGGGTTTGATTGATCATAGTTTCATGAAGCAAAATGTATGTATAGTTTAAGCTCAATACTCCACTATGTTAGTGGTTTAAATATAAGATGTTAAACGTAGCTTTAGGGCTACGTTTAAACATTTATCGTAAAATGTTAACTTTTTATACTTAAATTTACGGAGTCAATTTATTTCTCAAATTTTTTAATTTTATATTGAAAATATTAATTTTATAAATAATGCTTAAACGTATCAATATTAAAAATATATGCTATTCAATTGTTTATTTCTACTCAAATTCTTGTGTCGTGAATATAATAAGAGTGCTCCCAACCATGACACAATGTCTTCCAGGACTAACCAACCATTCGGCGCCACATCAGCACCTCCATCTCACTTCCTTCCCAGGACTAAACCCAAGACTAAACACTCCCAACAAAGACACTCCTCTTTCCATTTTTTATTTTCTTTTTGAATTATTTTATATTATCAAAAAATTACAATTATTTAAATAAAACTAAACTTTTATTAAAAATTTAAAAACATTACAGTAATTCAAATAAAAAAGTACATTAAAATAAGAAATACAATTAAAATAAAAATACAATTAAAAATAAAATTACATTAAAACATCAATTGAAACACCTATTCTTCATCATCGTCTTCTTGATCTTCTTCGTGATCTTCTTCATCCTCGTCATCGGGAATGTGTGAAGGTCCGGCGTCTTCTTGGTTGTTTGGATTTCTTGTTGGATCATGTCGTATGCGATAATTTGGTGGAAGATTATGTATGTGTTCTACAAGCATATGTTTTAGTAGTTGATGAATGCCCGCATCTCTTATTTCCGCGTCCACTCGCATATGCGCTTCAACCCTTTCTTGGAATGATCTCGTAGGTCGTCGAACCGGACGATAATTCTCCTCGAGTCCACAAAATGCACGGCCGTTGTCCTCGGTTATCATATTATTTAATATCACACATGACAACAAAATCCTTCAAATTTTGCGGATATAATAAGGTCGTGCCGGACGTTGAACAATTTGCCATCGGCCTTGTAGTATTCCAAATGCTCGTTCAATATCTTTTCTTGCCGATTCTTGATACCTTTTGAATTTTTTTTTTTGTTTCGGGTCTATCAGATTTTTGAACGACTTAACTATTGTAGACCATTCCGGGTAAATTTCATCCGCCAAATAATAACCCTTAGTAAACATACATCCGTTAACCGTATACGTACATGGTGGTGCTTCACCGGCTAATAACTCACTAAACAAGTCGGATTGATTTAGCACGTTGATATCATTGTTTGATCCGGCAGTTCCAAAAAACGCGTGCCAAAACCATCCATCGTACGATGCTACCGCTTCAAGCATAATTGACGGGTAACCATGGTCACCTCGTGTATAATGACACTTCCAATGTGCCGGACAATTTCTCCATCTCCAATGCATACAATCAATACTTTCTAACATCCCCGAAAAACCATGTATTTGAGCATGTTTAGTGGTCAAACGTTGCACATCTTGTGCAGTTGGTCGTCTCAAATATTCGGGACCGTACAAGTAGAAAATACATTTGCAAAAATTGTTTAAACAATCATATGAGGTTTGTTCACCCATATGCAAATACTCATCAAAAACATCGGCCGAAGCGGCATAAGCTAGTTGACGTATGGCGGATGTTACTTTTTGAACAATATTAAAACCAAGTAATCCGGTAGCATCTGTAGTGACCCGAACTTTTCCATGTTTATATATATTAATTGAGATTGATATTTACATGATTAAATGTTTCCAACATGTTAAGCAATCAAACTTGTTAAGACTTGATTAATTGAAATATGTTTCATATACACAATTGACCACCCAAGTTGACCGGTGATTCACGAATGTTAAAACTTGTAAAAACTATATGATGACATATATATGGATATATATATATATAGTTAACATGATACTATGATAAGTAAACATATCATTAAGTATATTAACAATGAACTACATATGTAAAAACAAGACTACTAACTTAATAATTTTTAAACGAGACATATATGTAACGATTATCGTTGTAAAGATATTTAATGTATATATATCATATTAAGAGATATTCATACATGATAATATCATGATAATATAATAATTTAAAATCTCATTTGATATTATAAACATTGGGTTAACAACATTTAACAAGATCGTTAACCTAAAGGTTTCAAAACAACACTTACATGTAACGACTAACGATGACTTAACGACTCAGTTAAAATGTATATACATGTAGTGTTTTAATATGTATTTATACACTTTTGAAAGACTTCAATACACTTATCAAAATACTTCTACTTAACAAAAATGCTTACAATTACATCCTCGTTCAGTTTCATCAACAATTCTACTCGTATGCACCCGTATTCGTACTCGTACAATACACAGCTTTTAGATGTATGTACTATTAGTATATACACTCCAATGATCAGCTCTTAGCAGCCCATGTGAGTCACCTAACACATGTGGGAACCATCATTTGGCAACTAGCATGAAATATCTCATAAAATTACAAAAATATGAGTAATCATTCATGACTTATTTACATGAAAATAAAATTACATATCCTTTATATCTAATCCATACACCAACGACCAAAAACACCTACAAACACTTTCATTCTTCAATTTTATTCATCTAATTGATCTCTCTCAAGTTCTATCTTCAAGTTCTAAGTGTTCTTCATATATTCTACAAGTTCTAGTTACATAAAATCAAGAATACTTTCAAGTTTGCTCGCACTTCCAATCTTGTAAGGTGATCATCCAACCTCAAGAAATCTTTGTTTCCTACAGTAGGTTATCATTCTAATACAAGGTAATAATCATATTCAAACTTTGGTTCAACTTCTATAACTATAACAATCTTATTTCAAGTGATGATCTTACTTGAACTTGTTTTCGTGTCATGATTCTGCTTCAAGAACTTCGAGCCATCCAAGGATCCGTTGAAGCTAGATCCATTTTTCTCTTTTCCAGTAGGTTTATCCAAGGAACTTAAGGTAGTAATGATGTTCATAACATCATTCGATTCATACATATAAAGCTATCTTATTCGAAGGTTTAAACTTGTAATCACTAGAACATAGTTTAGTTAATTCTAAACTTGTTCGCAAACAAAAGTTAATCCTTCTAACTTGACTTTTAAAATCAACTAAACACATGTTCTATATCTATATGATATGCTAACTTAATGATTTAAAACCTGGAAACACGAAAAACACCGTAAAACCGGATTTACGCCGTCGTAGTAACATCGCGGGCTGTTTTGGGTTAGTTAATTAAAAACTATGATAAACTTTGATTTAAAAGTTGTTATTCTGAGAAAATGATTTCTATTATGAACATGAAACTATATCCAAAAATTATGGTTAAACTCATAGTGGAAGTATGTTTTCTAAAATGGTCATCTAGACGTCGTTCTTTCGACTGAAATGACTACCTTTACAAAAACGACTTGTAACTTATTTTTCCGACTATAAACCTATACTTTTTCTGTTTAGATTTATAAAATAGAGTTCAATATGAAATCATAGCAATTTGATTCACTCAAAACGGATTTAAAATGAAGAAGTTATGGGTAAAACAAGATTGGATAATTTTTCTCATTTTAGGTACGTGAAAATTGGTAACAAATCTATTTCAACCATAACTTAATCAACTTGTATTGTATATTATGTAATCTTGAGATACCATAGACACGTATACAATGTTTCGACCTATCATGTCGACACATCTATATATATATTTCGGAACAACCATAGACACTCTATATGTGAATGTTGGAGTTAGCTATACAGGGTTGAGGTTGATTCCAAAATATATATAGTTTGAGTTGTGATCAATACTGAGATACGTATACACTGGGTCGTGGATTGATTCAAGATAATATTTATCGATTTATTTCTGTACATCTAACTATTGACAACTAGTTATAGGTTACTAACGAGGACAGCTGACTTAATAAACTTAAAATATCAAAATATATTAAAAGTGTTGTAAATATATTTTGAACATACTTTGATATATATGTATATATTGTTATAGGTTCGTGAATCAACCAGTGGCCAAGTCTTACTTCCCGACGAAGTAAAAATCTGTGAAAGTGAGTTATAGTCCCACTTTTAAAATCTAATATTTTTGGGATGAGAATACATGCAGGTTTTATAAATGATTTACAAAATAGACATAAGTACGTGAAACTACATTCTATGGTTGAATTATCGAAATCGAATATGCCCCTTTTTATTAAGTCTGATAATCTAAGAATTAGGGAACAGACACCCTAATTGACGCGAATCCTAAAGATAGATCTATTGGGCCTAACAAACCCCATCCAAAGTACCGGATGCTTTAGTACTTCAAAATTTATATCATATCCGAAGGGTGTCCCGGAATGATGGGGATATTCTTATACATGCATCTTGTTAATGTCGGTTACCAGGTGTTCACCATATGAATGATTTTTATCTCTATGTATGGGATGTGTATTGAAATATGAAATCTTGTGGTCTATTATTATGATTTGATATATATAGGTTAAACCTATAACTCACCAACATTTTTGTTGACGTTTTAAGCATGTTTATTCTCAGGTGATTATTAAGAGCTTCCGCTGTCGCATACTTAAATAAGGACGAGATTTGGAGTCCATGCTTGTATGATATTGTGTAAAAACTGCATTCAAGAAACTTATTTTGTTGTAACATATTTGTATTGTAAACCATTATGTAATGGTCGTGTGTAAACAGGATATTTTAGATTATCATTATTTGTTAATCTACGTAAAGCTTTTTAAACCTTTATTGATGAAATAAAGGTTATGGTTTGTTTTAAAATGAATGCAGTCTTTGAAAAACGTCTCATATAGAGGTCAAAACCTTGCAACGAAATCAATTAATATGGAACGTTTTTAATCAATAAGAACGGGACATTTCAGTTGGTATCCGAGCGTTGGTCTTAGAGAACCAGAATTTTGCATTAGTGTGTCTTATCGAGTTTGTTAGGATGCATTAGTGAGTCTGGACTTCGACCGTGTTTACTTGAAAAATGATTGCTTAACAAATTTTGTTGGAAACTATATATTTTTAACATGTGAATATTATGTGATATATTAATCTCTTAACGCGTTTGATATTATGTGATAGATATCTACCTCTAGAACAAGTCCCATTGACTCACATAATAATAATGAAGAGTCAAATGTAAATTGGAATGATTCGTGGACTGATTCACAAGTTCCCGAAGAGGAACCGAAAGAAGAGTCGGAACCGGAAGAAGAATCGGAACCGGAAGAAGAATCGGAACCGGATGAAGAAATAGAACCGGTGGGGGAAATAATAAAACGGTTAAGTAAAAGAAAATCCTCAACCAACCGACCAAGGTTAATTATGGTCAATGGTGTTTCCGCCAAGGAAGCAAAATATTGGGAGGATTACCAATTCTCCGATGAATCGGATTCCGACTAGAATTCCGATGATGTTATAGAAATTACCCCAACTGAATTTAAAAAGGCAAAAGAAAATAATAAGGGAAAGGGCATAAAAATAGAGAAATCTAATTCCAACCCCGATGAACTTTATATGTATCGTCAACCCCCGAAGTCCTTAAGTTGTAATAATGACCCGGGAACCTCTAAACCACCAGGTTTTTCTAAACCAATGTGGAAAACGACGGCTCGTATTAGGGGAACATCATATATCCCTAAAAACTTGGCAAAACGAACCAAAACCGAAGACGAAGAAATAAGCCAGTCGGAATACGATAGTTGTATTCGTGTGGTGTAATATATGTAATATAGTGTGCTTATGCTTTATGATATATGTAAAAATTGCTTATATTAATAAGTATTTTTTTTATGAATCTAACTCTTGTCTATTTTACAGTATAAAAACACAAAATGGATAGACAACCCAATATTTTAAGAGACCTACCCGGAGACATGATTGATGAAATCTTGTCTAGAGTCGGTCAGAATTCTTCGGCACAACTATTTAAGGCGAGATCAGTTTGTAAGACATTCGAAGAATGTTCCAAGAATGCCTTGGTTTATAAAAGGCTTTCGTTCGAAAGATGGGGGATATCACATTGGGAAATCCATAAGTTACGATGTGTTTACTTTGACGCATATATTGCGGGGAACCCAAATGCTATTTTACGCAATGGGTTAAGAAATTATTTTGACTCAATATATCTGAATATTGGACTTCGTGATTTAGAAAAAGCGGCTAACATGCAACATAAAGAAGCATGTTATGCTTAAGGATTAGTAATGTTCGCTTCTCACCAAAGTGAGAACAAGAACATCGGGCTACAACTATTAAACAAAACGTTCCCATAAGTGACGGAGTCGGTAATTGGGGAAATGGCACCGACTACTCGACACACCGTGAATATGAATGAAGAGGAATTTCGTACTTTTCTAGCTTCAAACATAGCCGCAGTACAGGCTGCGCTACATACCAACAATAACCTTGGATCTAGCAGTACAGTAAATCGTGTAGGATGCACCTACAAAGAATTCACTGCCTGCAAACCTTTGGAATTTGATGGAACCGAAGGACCGATCGGATTGAAACGGTGGACCGAGAAGGTCGAATCGGTGTTTGCCATAAGTAAGTGTACTGAAGAGGACAAAGTGAAGTACGCTATGCATACCTTCACAGGTTCTGCGTTAACATGGTGGAATACCTATCTAGAGCAAGTGGGACAAGGCGATGCGTACGCACTACCGTGGTCAGCATTCAAGCACTTGATGAACGAGAAGTACCGTCCCAGAACCGAGGTCAATAACCTCAAGACAGAACTTAGAGGGTTACGAATCCCAGGATTTGATATTACCACGTACAAAAGACGATTCACAGAATTGTGCCTATTGTGTCCGGGAGCATTCGAAGATGAGGAAGAGAAGATCGACGCGTTTGTGAAAGGATTACCGGAAAGAATCCAAGAAGATATAAGTTCACATGAGCCCGCCTCCATACAACAGGCATGTAGAATGGCTCACAAACTAGTGAACCAGATTGAGGAAAGAATTAAAGAACAGACGGCTGAAGAGGCCAATGTGAAGCAAGTCAAAAGAAAGTGGGAGGAAAACGGTGATAAGAATCACCAATACAACAACAACAACAACAACAATTACAACAATAATCGCAACAATTATCCCAACAATCGCAACATCAATCACAACTACAACAAACGGCCCAACAACAACAACAACAACAACAACAACAACATCAACTACAACAATCATCCCAACAACAATAATAACCGCAACAACAACAACAATCAGAAGCAGCTATGCCAAAGGTGTGAAAAGTATCACTCGGGGTTCTGCACCAAATTTTGCAACAAGTGTAAAAGAAATGGTCATAGCGCAGCGAAGTGTGAGGTCTATGGACCAGGGGTTAATAGAACGAAAGGAACAAATGGTGTCGGAACGAGTAATGGCGGAGCAAGTAGTGTCGGAGCAAGTTATGCCAATGTAGTTTGTTATAAATGTGGAAAACCGGGCCACATTATTAGAAATTGCCCGAACCAGGAGAACACGAATGGACAAGGCCGCGGAAGAGTTTTCAATATTAATGCAGCAGAGGCACATGAAGACCCGGAGCTTGTTACGGGTACGTTTCTTATTGACAATAAATCTGCTTACGTTTTATTTGATTCGGGTGCGGATAGAAGCTATATGAGTAGAGATTTTTGTGCTAAATTAAGTTGTCCATTGACGCCTTTGGATAGTAAATTTTTACTCGAATTAGCAAATGGTAAATTAATTTCAGCAGATAATATATGTCGGAATCGAGAAATTAAACTGGTTAGCGAAACATTTAAGATTGATTTGATACCAGTAGAGTTAGGGAGTTTTGATGTGATAATCAGTATGGACTGGTTGAAAGAAGTGAAAGCAGAGATCGTTTGTTACAAAAATGCAATTCGCATTATACGAGAAAAAGGAAAACCCTTAATGGTGTACGGAGAAAAGGGCAACACGAAGCTACATCTTATTAGTAATTTGAAGGCACAAAAACTAATAAGAAAAGGTTGCTATGCTGTTCTTGCACACGTCGAGAAAGTACAAACTGAAGAAAAGAGCATCAATGATGTTCCCGTTGCAAAAGAATTTCCCGATGTATTTCCGAAAGAATTACCGGGATTACCCCCACATCGATCCGTTGAATTTCAAATAGATCTTGTACCAGGAGCTGCACCAATAGCTCGTGCTCCTTACAGACTCGCACCCAGCGAGATGAAAGAACTGCAAAGCCAATTACAAGAACTTTTAGAGCGTGGTTTCATTCGACCAAGCACATCACCGTGGGGAGCTCCTGTTTTGTTTGTCAAGAAGAAAGATGGTACATTCAGGTTGTGTATCGACTACCGAGAGTTGAACAAACTTACCATCAAGAACCGCTACCCACTACCGAGAATCGACGACTTATTTGATCAACTACAAGGCTCGTCTGTTTATTCAAAGATTGACTTACGTTCCGGGTATCATCAAATGCGGGTGAAAGAAGATGATATTCCAAAGACTGCTTTCAGAACACGTTACGGTCATTACGAGTTTATGGTAATGCCGTTTGGTTTAACTAATGCACCAGCTGTGTTCATGGACCTTATGAACCGAGTGTGTGGACCATACCTTGACAAGTTTGTCATTGTTTTCATTGATGACATACTTATTTACTCAAAGAATGACCAAGAACACGGTGAACATTTGAGAAAGGTGTTAGAAGTATTGAGGAAGGAAGAATTGTACGCTAAGTTTTCAAAGTGTGCATTTTGGTTGGAAGAAGTTCAATTCCTCGGTCACATAGTGAACAAAGAAGGTATTAAGGTGGATCCGGCAAAGATAGAAACTGTTGAAAAGTGGGAAACCCCGAAAACTCCGAAATACATACGCCAGTTTTTAGGACTAGCTGGTTACTACAGAAGGTTCATCCAAGACTTTTCCAGAATAGCAAAACCCTTGACTGCATTAACGCATAAAGGGAAGAAATTTGAATGGAATGATGAACAAGAGAAAGCGTTTCAGTTATTGAAGAAAAAGCTAACTACGGCACCTATATTGTCATTGCCTGAAGGGAATGATGATTTTGTGATTTATTGTGACGCATCAAAGCAAGGTCTCGGTTGTGTATTAATGCAACGAACGAAGGTGATTGCTTATGCGTCTAGACAATTGAAGATTCACGAACAAAATTATACGACGCATGATTTGGAATTAGGCGCGGTTGTTTTTGTATTAAAGACTTGGAGGCACTACTTATATGGGGTCAAAAGTATTATATATACCGACCACAAAAGTCTTCAACACATATTTAATCAGAAACAACTGAATATGAGGCAGCGTAGGTGGATTGAATTATTGAATGATTACGACTTTGAGATTCGTTACCACCCGGGGAAGGCAAATGTGGTAGCCGATGTCTTGAGCAGGAAGGACAGAGAACTCATTCGAGTAAAGTCTATGAATATAATGATTCATAATAACCTTACTACTCAAATAAAGGAGGCGCAACAAGGAGTTTTAAAAGAGGGAAATTTAAAGGATGAAATACCCAAAGGATCGGAGAAGCATCTTAATATTCGGGAAGACGGAACCCAGTATAGGGCTGAAAGGATTTGGGTACCAAAATTTGGAGATATGAGAGAAATGGTACTTAGAGAAGCTCATAAAACCAGATACTCAATACATCCTGGAACGGGGAAGATGTACAAGGATCTCAAGAAACATTTTTGGTGGCCGGGTATGAAAGCCGATGTTGCTAAATACGTAGGAGAATGTTTGACATGTTCTAAGGTCAAAGCTGAGCATCAGAAACCATCAGGTCTACTTCAACAACCCGAAATCCCGGAATGGAAATGGGAAAACATTACCATGGATTTCATCACTAAATTGCCAAGGACTGTAAGTGGTTTTGATACTATTTGGGTAATAGTTGATCGTCTCACCAAATCAGCACACTTCCTGCGAATAAGAGAAGATGACAAGATGGAGAAGTTAGCACGACTGTATTTGAAGGAAGTCGTCTCCAGACATGGAATACCAATCTCTATTATCTCTGATAGGGATGGCTGATTTATTTCAAGATTCTGGCAGACATTACAGCAAGCATTAGGAACTCGTCTAGACATGAGTACTGCCTATCATCCACAAACTGATGGGCAGAGTGAAAGGACGATACAAACGCTTGAAGACATGCTACGAGCATGTGTTATTGATTTCGGAAACAGTTGGGATCGACATCTACCGTTAGCAGAATTTTTCTACAACAACAGCTACCATTCAAGCATTGAGATGGCGCCGTTTGAAGCACTTTATGGTAGAAAGTGCAGGTCTCCGATTTGTTGGAGTGAAGTGGGGGATAGACAGATTATGGGTCCGGAGATTATACAAGAAACTACCGAGAAGATCATCCAAATTCAACAACGGTTGAAAACCGCCCAAAGTCGACAAAAGAGCTAAGCTGACATTAAAAGAAAAGATATAGAATTTGAAATTGGAGAGATGGTCATGCTTAAAGTTGCACCTTGGAAAGGCGTTGTTCGATTTGGTAAACGAGGGAAATTAAATCCAAGGTATATTGGACCATTCAAGATTATTGATCGTGTCGGACCAGTAGCTTACCGACTTGAGTTACCTCAACAAATCGCAGCTGTACATAACACTTTCCACGTCTCGAATTTGAAGAAATGTTTTACTAAAGAAGATTTCACTATTCCGTTAGATGAAATCCAAATCAACGAAAAACTTCAATTCATCGAAGAACCCGTCGAAATAATGGATCGTGAGGTTAAAAGACTTAAGCAAAACAAGATACCAATTGTTAAGGTTTGATGGAATGCTCGTAGAGGACCCGAGTTCACCTGGGAGCATGAAGATCAGATGAAGAAGAAATACCCGCATCTATTTCCAGAAGATTCGTCAACACCTTCAACAGCTTAAAATTTCGGGACGAAATTTATTTAACGGGTAGGTAATGTAGTGACCCGAACTTTTCCATGTTTATATATATTAATTGAGATTGATATTTACATGATTAAATGTTTTCAACATGTTAAGCAATCAAACTTGTTAAGACTTGATTAATTGAAATATGTTTCATATAGACAATTGACCACCCAAGTTGACCGGTGATTCACTAACGTTAAAACTTGTAAAAACTATATGATGACATATATATGGATATATATATAGTTAACATGATACTATGATAAGTAAACATATCATTAAGTATATTAACAATGAACTACATATGTAAAAACAAGACTACTAACTTAATAATTTTTAAACGAGACATATATGTAACGATTATCGTTGTAAAGATATTTAATGTATATATATCATATTAAGAGATATTCATACATGATAATATCATGATAATGTAATAATTTAAAATCTCATTTGATATTATAAACATTGGGTTAACAACATTTAACAAGATCGTTAACCTAAAGGTTTCAAAACAACACTTACATGTAACGACTAACGATGACTTAACGACTCAGTTAAAATGTATATACATGTAGTGTTTTAATATGTATTTATACACTTTTGAAAGACTTAAATACACTTATCAAAGTACTTCTACTTAACAAAAATGCTTACAATTACATCCTCGTTCAGTTTCATCAACAATTCTACTCGTATGCACCCGTATTCGTACTCGTACAATACACAGCTTTTAGATGTATGTACTATTAGTATATACACTCCAATGATCAGCTCTTAGCTGTCCATGTGAGTCACCTAACACATGTGGGAACCATCATTTGGCAACTAGCATGAAATATCTCATAAAATTACAAAAATATGAGTAATCATTCATGACTTATTTACATGAAAACAAAATTACATATCCTTTATATCTAATCCATACATCAATGACCAAAAACACCTACAAACACTTTCATTCTTCAATTTTATTCATCTAATTGATCTCTCTCAAGTTCTATCTTCAAGTTCTAAGTGTTCTTCATATATTCTACAAGTTCTAGTTACATAAAATCAAGAATACTTTCAAGTTTGCTAGCACTTCCAATCTTTTAAGGTGATCATCCAACCTCAAGAAATCTTTGTTTCCTACAGTAGGTTATCATTCTAATACAAGGTAATAATCATATTCAAACTTTGGTTCAACTTCTATAACTATAACAATCTTATTTCAAGTGATGATCTTACTTGAACTTGTTTTCGTGTCATGATTCTGCTTCAAGAACTTCGAGCCATCCAAGGATCCGTTGAAGCTAGATCCATTTTTCTCTTTTCCAGTAGGTTTATCCAAGGAACTTAAGGTAGTAATGATGTTCATAACATCATTCGATTCATACATATAAAGCTATCTTATTCGAAGGTTTAAACTTGTAATCACTAGAACATAGTTTAGTTAATTCTAAACTTGTTCGCAAACAAAAGTTAATCCTTCTAACTTGACTTTTAAAATCAACTAAACACATGTTCTATATCTATATGATATGCTAACTTAATGATTTAAAACCTGGAAACACGAAAAACACCGTAAAACTGGATTTACGCCGTCGTAGTAACACCGCGGGCTGTTTTGGGTTAGTTAATTAAAAACTATGATAAACTTTGATTTAAAAGTTGTTATTCTGAGAAAATGATTTTTATTATGAACATGAAACTATATCCAAAAATTATGGTTAAACTCAAAGTGGAAGTATGTTTTCTAAAATGGTCATCTAGACGTCGTTCTTTCGACTGAAATGACTACCTTTACAAAAACGACTTGTAACTTATTTTTCTGACTATAAACCTATACTTTTTCTACTTAGATTCATAAAATAGAGTTCAATATGAAACCATAGCAATTTGATTCACTCAAAACGGATTTAAAATGAAGAAGTTATGGGTAAAACAAGATTGGATAATTTTTCTCATTTTAGCTACGTGAAAATTGGTAACAAATCTATTTCAACCATAACTTAATCAACTTGTATTGTATATTATGTAATCTTGAGATACCATAGACACGTATACAATGTTTCGACCTATCATGTCGACACATCTATATATATTTCGGAACAACCATAGACACTCTATATGTGAATGTTGGAGTTAGCTATACAGGGTTGAGGTTGATTCCAAAATATATATAGTTTGAGTTGTAATCAATACTGAGATACATATACACTGGGTCGTGGATTGATTCAAGATAATATTTATCGATTTATTTCTGTACATCTAACTGTTGACAACTAGTTATCGGTTACTAACGAGGACAGCTGACTTAATAAACTCAAAACATCAAAATATATTAAAAGTGTTGTAAATATATTTTGAACATACTTTGATATATATGTATATATTGTTATAGGTTCGTGAATCAACCAGTGGCCAACTTACTTCCCGACGAAGTAAAAATCTGTGAAAGTGAGTTATAGTCCCACTTTTAAAATCTAATATTTTTGGGATGAGAATACATGCAGGTTTTATAAATGATTTACAAAATAGACACAAGTACGTGAAACTACATTCTATGGTTGAATTATCGAAATCGAATATGCCCCTTTTTATTAAGTCTGGTAATCTAAGAATTAGGGAACAGACACCCTAATTGATGCGAATCCTAAAGATAGATCTATTGGGCCTAACAAACCCCATCCAAAGTACCGGATGCTTTAGTACTTCGAAATTTATATCATATCCAAAGGGTGTCCCGGAATGATGGGGATATTCTTATATATGCATCTTGTTAATGTCGGTTACCAGGTGTTCACCATATGAATAATTTTTATCTCTATGTATGGGATGTTTATTGAAATATGAAATCTTGTGGTCTATTATTATGATTTGATATATATAGGTTAAACCTATAACTCACCAACATTTTTGTTGACGTTTTAAGCATGTTTATTCTCAGGTGATTATTAAGAGCTTCCGCTGTCGCATACTTAAATAAGGACGAGATTTGGAGTCCATGCTTGTATGATATTGTGTAAAAACTGCATTCAAGAAAATTATTTTGTTGTAACATATTTGTATTGTAAACCATTATGTAATGGTCGTGTGTAAATAGGATATTTTAGATTATCATTATTTGATAATCTACGTAAAGCTTTTTAAACCTTTATTGATGAAATAAAGGTTATGGTTTGTTTTAAAATGAATGCAGTCTTTGAAAAACGTCTCATATAGAGGTCAAAACCTCGCAACGAAATCAATTAATATGGAACGTTTTTAATCAATAAGAACGGGACATTTCAGCATCACGTTTTTGAATAAAATAACTAAAATATTTAGGAACCGGAGTTTGAGAAAAGTTCAATATACCTTGACAAATACGAAGAAATAGAGGTTTGCTCATTCGATAACGATTACGAAAATAATCGTCCGGAAATGTGGGATTGTCGGAGAAATAATCATTCCATAAAGCCAATGCACGACCCTGACAATCTCTATGTAAATATCTTCTAGGTGCCCTTGGTATTTGTTCTACTTCTTCATTCTCACTTAATTCATCTAGCGTGTAACGACCCTGGACTTTCCAATGTTTACTTATTAATAATTATTATTATTAATACGTGTGATTAAACGAATGTATGTTATTACATTTACATGTTGCCATGATTGCCCGTACTTGAATTTTAATTGCCCGAAACGTCTTTGTGACACACGAAACTTTCACGAATAATATTTTAGAATATTATTTACATTCATGATTGATTTTATTAATCATTTTAATTAACCAAGGTTATTGGTTAATTACTTGGGCCTTTGTTGGATTTAGTTGTTAAATACTTGGACTTGGGCTTTAATTAGTGATTAATGGACTTGTTAGCCCACTCTACTTAATTAAATGGATTAACTAGCCCAATACTACATGTAAGTATCATCATTAAGTTTATCTAGCTAGTTTGTTACACTTGGAATCTAGTTACTTGATACTTCCCATGTAATCACCCTTAATATCCATCTTTTTAGTCTAACATATGTTAGTAACTAGTGAACAACTTCCCCCCTCCTTATTCCCTTGAAAACCGTAGGTTTGGCCTCATGGGGAGGTGTTTTTACTTTCAAATTTTTGATAACTTATTACTAGTTTTAACTCACACTTCATTCATTTCAAACACACACATACTTGCAAATCTTTTTTTTCTCTCTTTTTGCTCTCAAACATTGTAAGTTACATGAGACTTTTTCTCTTCTTTTCTTCACTTAAAAACTGAAACTTACATCTCATCTCATCATCATCTTTGGTTGTTGTTTGATTACTTGTTACTTGCTTGTTGTTGTTACTTTGTTACATATAATTGTTAGTTGTTCTTTACTAGTTACAAGAATCAACTCTCTAGTTTATTCTCCATTTTTATCTTGTATTTACAAAGAACAAACAAGAACTAACTTTCTAGTTAGGTTCTACATTTATTGCTTCAAAGATTGTAAGTTCATGTGTTGAAAATCATTACTTGTGATTCATGAAGTAAACTTCAAGTTTACTTTCTTAAAGATCAAACTTTGGTTTGAATCTTTAAAGTATGAACAACCCATGAACTAGTTACTTGTTTACTTAGTTTATTACTTCATATTATGCACTTTAAATTCATGTTTGTTGATTATTATTTGTCAAGTGTTACTAGTTAACTTTGATCTCATTTATCTTGAACTTAAAGTTAACTTTAAAAGTTCAAGAACATGAAAGTAATCTTTCTTTAATTTTAACTTCAATTACTTGTAATGGATCTAAGTTATGTAGCTTATGGTCTTCTTATTTTGTCATTAACAAAAGCTTTCAAGCTTACATACACTTTATTAGTTGATAATCTAAGTTTTGTAACTTATGGTTTCACTAAAGTAAAGATACAAGTATTAATCCTTAAGATTTAACTTAACAACTTTAGATCTAGACTTTTGAGTCTTGGATCTTCAAGATCAAACTAAGAACTATGTTCTACATCTTAAGATCTTGATTAGTTAATTTACTTTCAAGTTTGTAGTTCAATATTACTTTATAGTTCATGTATGTGACAAGCCTAAGACCTTGATGTAACTTTGGTTCATCAAACTACATACAACTCTTAAGTGAGTTGTGCTTCATGTCTTAGACTTACACTTGGGTTATGATGGTCAAACCTTGGTGAAAATGATGCAAACACATCAACGAGTTGTACACTTGAAGCTATATGCATCAAGGATGAGAACTATGATAAGCATCGAGGACCAAGAACCACCGGAACCTACTGACCCTACTGTTTTGCTGTTTCTGGGTCTGATAAGTAAGACCTGGGCTGTTTTAATATTGATTTTCAGATATCTCTGTTCGAGTAGATAACTTTTCATATAGGACTCGTCTTAATCCGAGTTACGGTTTAGGATTTATGGCCCTCCGATCGTCACTATGTCCTTTAACGTTGTGCAGAAATTTCTGACCTACTCGCACTTAGACCGTCTCCACGGTCAAACGAAGACGAGTTTGCTTCTGTAAATTTTACCACACTTAAAGGACTCATATACGGAGCCATGGCCACTGGTATCACCTTATTTCAGTAAGAGTAGAGGCCGTGGTGACTGACTGAAGTCAGCCTTTGTTTTAAACTACTTTCATAAACGAAACTTACTTTACGCCTTTTGTTTGATGATGAATGATGATGACCCTTAAGACCTTATTTACATACTTTTAAACCTATTCGGACGATTTACTAAATTAGTACTATTTGACTTAGGTTGAGGACTCGTTGGACCTTTCGGACCGATTACTTGCACACTTTTCCCGACTCGACTTTTACCGCTACTTTATCATTGTGAGTTATAGCATTCCCTTTTTACTTTAACTTATTTTGGGAACTGAGAATACATGCGGATTTTATGTTTTACATACTAGGCACGAGTACTTAAACTTATATATGTGTGGGTTATACAACGGCATAAACATTCCCTTTAGCTCGGTAACGTTTAATCATTGGTTTTTGAACCGTGAACGCGAATCTTAGATATGGATCCATAGGGTTTGACATCCCCACTCGGGCTAGTCGCGCTAGCAGTCAATGAGTGTTTAATACTTCGTAAACATACGCACTTGCCAAGTGTACTTTCAGGGGGTATAAACGTTAAGTTAGTTACCAAGTGCCCACGGTTAAGCATATACTTTATCATACTGTTTTGAAACGCTCTTTGTAGCAATGAAATCTCGTGGCCTACCTTACTTACTGTTATACTTAAACTATAGCTCACCAACCTTTGTGTTGACGTTTTTAAGCATGTTTTTCTCAGGTGCTTAAGGTTATTTGCTTCCGCTATCGTGCTAGTCTTGCCGTAGACACCCGCTGCTCTAGTGTTATCACCGCATGAACTGTTTAACTTGCATTCAAACTTTAATACATTTGAAACTATGTTTTGTAACGACCTAAGGGTCACATACATTTATTCATGCTTGCTATTCGTAGGAGCATACTGTTGCTGTAAAACATTTGATGTCGGTTAAGACGTCACCTTTTTATCGTGAATGCAACTTCTTTTATTACAGCATATAGTACTTAACCTTGTAATGATCCTGTTGTTGATGATTCGTACACGATGGTTTTGTACGGGGCATCACATTTGGTATCAGAGCATTGGTTGTAGGGAATTAGGTTGCATTAGTGAGTCTAAGATCGACCCGAGTAGGATTCACTAATAGGACTAATCTACAACTTGCTAGTTTACTTGTTTCCGCTGAACTTACTGCATGCTGCTGCTTACTTTTTACTGCTATATATCGTATGCTGCTACTTGTTTACACTACTACATGATATTACCTACTTTCGATTGCATGCTACTGTGTTACATTACTGCATGCCACTATCTGCCTTTAGCATGATACCTCGGTATGATACTATTACTATTGCCATGCTACGTGCTGCTGTAAACGATCTAGGCTGCCGTAGTTGTTATGCCTGATTTTGCTCTTGCTACCTGTCTACTATCCGCTATACCAACTTGGAGAACCTATCCCTCCCCGGTTCAGATGTTTTCCTGAACTACTTTCCCACTCGTCAAACCCTAAGAACTAGTAGTGTAATCCACCTGTTACTACTGTTCCACCGTTCCAGAGATCGAAACATTACTTCACGCAATCTAGAAGATTGTTCAATTGACACATACACTGTACGCTTTCATGACCGTCACTTAACTCTTTCATTCTTCACGACTGCTCAAAGATCTAACGACACTTCTGAACTTAGGTCCCTACCACTCCTAGACATTGGAGAAGTCGGGAAGGCATTCCCTTTAATGAGGTCATAGTGTCTTCTACTAATACTCAGCCATACCCAAAGACTTGCGAGTCGCCTCGAGACATATCGTATCACTACTTGCTACACGTACAACCTGACACAAGACCCGTAATGAATATCTAGAAGGAACCTAATGACGTTACCTGAACCCGAACATTTTGAAGAAATTTTGGACATTTAGGCATTGATGCATGACCTACGGAACCTACACACCCACATCGAGAAACTGTGAGATTAGTTATGTAGATTCTGTTTTAAGATGGCATAGATAAAGCACCGTTAGATGAAATTGTGTATAATTGGAAGTGATCACGTTACGTTGACCATATGATATGATATTGGAATGAACGTATGATTTAGTACAATATAATGACGCCAGGCCAGCGTGATTATATTGAAGTAAATCATGCAGAAGTTCCAATGTTACTACATGAGGAATATGAGGTGATCCATGGAAAATTTTGGCAGGGATCATTTGAGCTTACGCATTATAGTCTGTTAAAGGTAGGGAAGGGATAACCACGTTGCCCAGGTACTATACAAGAAGGGCTTTGATTGCGGAACCGATAACCCGAAAATTTGTTATAAATATCGACACCCTGGACATTTAAGGAGAAAGTTCTCATATAGGAAAAACTTTAAACTTACCTGCGGTAAAGAAATCATTATGGAAACTTGCATGGATCCTGATTCTTGTTAGGGTACGTTTCGGCACAACGTTTTATTGTTTCGGAGTTTTTTAATACTAGAATGATAGAAACCTTACAACTAAGAACCTTAGCATTATCATGAATAATAAACCATCAACAACCATGAGAATTAAGTATTCTATAGGACACAAGCAAATGGTAAACTTAGGAAGATAGAGGAATAATTTAAGGTAGTACTTTAAGATTAACATGTGGGTCATTTGGAGATGACCTCATATTAACCAAACTTGGAAGTTTTAATGTAGTAGTTGAAAAGGATTAGTTACCTACGTACAGGCATATGTTATTTGAGAAGATTGATAGAATTTTTCACAGTAGTACGGTAAGATTTGATTTGGGATGAACTTTAAGATTAACCTAATACTCATTGACCTAGGAAGCTTTGATGAAATAGTTGGAACAAACTGACTTTCAAGGATGAAAGTGGAATTTATTTATAATGGGAAAGATTTATTTGTATACCTCGCAAGAATGGTGAAACTATTGTGGGGAGAGATGTAGTCCGAAAACTGAACCTTATTAGTACATGACAACAACCCGAAACTCCACAATGGAAATGGGAAGAAATTCATCATTAACTACCAGAGACGGTATGCGGTTAGGACATCAACTGGGTTATTATTGACCATCTCGCCAAAACTGCTCACTTTATAGCCATGAAAGAAACCGATACAATGGACAAACTTGCACAACGATACTTAAAGGAAATTGTATTCCGTCACTTCAGCAATTCAAATTCTATATTGAGGATCACCCAAGAATCTCATTTGATACTCATTCTTACGCAACTCTAAATCCTAACTCATTTCGAGGAATTTCTTATTCAATGATAACCACAACATCATCCTTCTTACCTCGATATTAGTCATACCAGTTCGAAATTTTCCAAAAAAAATCAATGGGTGGTTCATTCTCATCCTCATACTCTCCCATTCGTATCTCACTTATAAGCAACAACTTCACACTTAAGCATTTTTGATCAAAGGACTTATGCCCTACTAATGCTCATCAATCACATATAAATTCAATGGTTTTTATTACCTCAAATATCACACAAAATTTTCAAAAGTCTTTTACTCGATTCTCATCAATCTTTTCCAACTTGTAACCTTCGAAATATAAAAATTTTGTTTGCCAAAACCTTACACACATTATTTTACTTTGCTATCCTCTCAAAGCTTTATAAAAAAATACATATATTTTGTTCGCCATTCGCGCAAATTTTGAAATCATATACGTTATATAAAATAAAGTAAATGATTACTTTTCTTTGACAAATACATGTAAAAAAAAAAAAAATTTACTTTCACTCTTACAAATCAAATCTTTTGTTCAAAATATATTTTACTTTGAATGGTACGGGTTGTACATAACCCTAGTTTACTAAAACTTCGTTTCTTTCCATACATTGTCACCATAAACAATTTCTATAAAAAAAAAATTCTTCGTTGCTTGCTATATAAAATTCTCCGTTGCTCATTCGTACCCGAGTCATCGTGAAGACTTTACAACCGTCGAAATCGAGTGATTCATGTGTGCATGTGTTGAAGACACTTCTGCCACGTCATTCAGAGCCTTTGGGCATCCACTGACACTTAAACCATTTAAAATCATTGCGTTACCCCGAGAACCTCATTTGCCACGCCTGTTGGGACAATGCTCTTTCTTACATAACTCTAAGTCCTGACTTATTTCAAGGGATCCTCATTTAGTGGTATTAATACCATCATTATTTCGACTTTAATACTAATCATAACCTGTTTGACACTTTGCAAATTCAAGAAGCAATTAACTTCTCATCCTCGTGCTTTATCCATCGTACCCCACTTTTAGCAATGGCTTCGCACGTAAATAATTTTGGCCCAAAGACTTGTGTCCTGATAATTACCAAAACTGCATTTATGTCATTAGTTTTCATTACCTAGTAACTGGTCCCCCAAGGATTCCAAGCTTTTTCACTCAATCTTTTCAACTTGTAACCTTTGAAATACGAAAAACTATGTTTATAAAAAAAAAAAAAAAAAATTACACGTTGTTTATTTGTGCAGTCCTCACAAGATTTACAGACAATGAAAGTACTAAAAACTTTTTGATCACTTAAACGATTTATAAAATTTTATATGTATAAATTTATACTAAGTTATATCTTCAAATTATTTAAAAACCGCTCCTTTACCGAGTTATTCAACTTAAGTCAAATAGTTTTGAGCAAAATGGTACACGTTGTACCTACTTCTAAATTTACTAGGAACTTCGTTTCGTTTACGTTGTCACAACAAGCGTTCAAAGGTTAAATTTTCAACACTCCCTTGGTTGATTTTATTAAAGGTTTTCGTATTAGACTACACCATGTATGGACCACACTTTTTCTCGCCCCCTGTTAGAGACGAAACTTACTATTAAGATCTTTGTTAAAAACTCTTGAGCCACTTTGGATGGCGGTTTTATATAATTTGTTAGAAAAATCTCTGTACCCTTAAAATGTTCTTTTTAAAGTTAGACATGATAAAAACGCGGGCCGATAAATCAGTTTTCCATGGTACACTCAGTAGTCACCCCATCATAGGACAGGCACTAGGTAAGTTCCTACTCTCAAAATTTCACGGCTAAACGCAACGCCCTCGTAAACATTATCTCTATGAATCAGTATGTTGAAATACAAGAACCATTTTGGAGATTCTTTTCAATCGGAATAAATCATTCTTTAGGACCAAGAGTTCACGTATCTTCTCATCCTCTTGTCCCCTTAAGTACACAGATAAATTCAGAATGAACCACTCGAAGAGTTCACTCTCACGCCTTTCGTGCGACTTTCTTTTGGAAATGTAATATAAGATACTTTGAGAACCTATGAATCTCATTATCCCTTTTGGGAAGAGACTGCTTAAAACATCTACGACACTCAGGTGGATACTCTATATACTTCTTCCTTCATTGGTTGCAACTGTATGTTGCTCTAGTTAACGTTAACCCTAACTTCAACATGTAACTGAAAGGATGAAGTTACATTGCGGAACTGTGTTTCCATTTCATCCAGGGATAGGTTCACCTGCGGTATGGTAAACTAGGTGATATCCCTCATTGTTCGTTCAGACCGTTCTGAAGACACTATGAATAATTATGGCTTGTAAGACCGATTGATCACTTTTAGCTAGAATTTCAATTCACTTATTCAAATGAAACGTTCTTAAATATCGGGTTCCTTATGCCTATGGTATCCTTCTGAAATCAAGGGGTTAGTAAAGTTCGTGGTAAACACTATCCGGACTTCAAAACGCATGGTTGTGATCACCATGTTTTCCATCCTACCTATCAGATTATTGGTACGACATAAGCGCTCGATGTTTTAGATGAGCTTAGGATCATTCATGATGCATTTCACGCATCCAACTTACCGAAGATGCCTATAAGGCTAAACATATCACCTTTTCCTTTTGTGGATATACATTCAGATGACATACTCATGTTAATCGGAAACGAAATCAATTTGTTGATCTCTTAGGACAAGAGACTTAATTAACGACTGATGCCGATTCTTACTTTCATACGCCGGAGTACCTTTTAAGGTAAATAACTTACTTCTGAGCCCTCGAGTCTCATGGAACTTTGATACGTCCCTTCCTATTCGAATACGTTACCATTGATGGTCATTCCTTAAAATTTCGGGACGAAATTTTCTTTAACAGGTGGGTAATGTAACGACCCTGGACTTTCCAACATTTACTTATTAATAATTATTATTATTAATACGTGTGATTAAACGAATGTATGTTATTACATTTACATGTTGCCATGATTGCCCGTACTTGAATTTTAATTGCCCGAAACGTCTTTGTGACACACGAAACTTTCACGAATAATATTTTAGAATATTATTTACATTCATGATTGATTTTATTAATCATTTTAATTAACCAAGGTTATTGGTTAATTACTTGGGCCTTTGTTGGATTTAGTTGTTAAATACTTGGACTTGGGCTTTAATTAGTGATTAATGGACTTGTTAGCCCACTCTACTTAATTAAATGGATTAACTAGCCCAATACTACATGTAAGTATCATCATTAAGTTTATCTAGCTAGTTTGTTACACTTGGAATCTAGTTACTTGATACTTCCCATGTAATCACCCTTAATATCCATCTTTTTAGTCTAACACATGTTAGTAACTAGTGAACAACTTCCCCCCTCCTTATTCCCTTGAAAACCATAGGTTTGGCCTCATGGGGAGGTGTTTTTACTTTCAAATTTTTGATAACTTATTACTAGTTTTAACTCACACTTCATTCATTTCAAACACACACATACTTGCAAATCTTTTTTTTCTCTCTTTTTGCTCTCAAACATTGTAAGTTACATGAGACTTTTTCTCTTCTTTTCTTCACTTAAAAACCGAAACTTACATCTCATCTCATCATCATCTTTGGTTGTTGTTTGATTACTTGTTACTTGCTTGTTGTTGTTACTTTGTTACATATAATTGTTAGTTGTTCTTTACTAGTTACAAGAATCAACTCTCTAGTTTATTCTCCATTTTTATCTTGTATTTACAAAGAACAAACAAGAACTAACTTTCTAGTTATGTTCTACATTTATTGCTTCAAAGATTGTAAGTTCATGTGTTGAAAATCATTACTTGTGATTCATGAAGTAAACTTCAAGTTTACTTTCTTAAAGATCAAACTTTGGTTTGAATCTTTAAAGTATGAACAACCCATGAACTAGTTACTTGTTTACTTAGTTTATTACTTCATATTATGCACTTTAAATTCATGTTTGTTGATTATTATTTGTCAAGTGTTACTAGTTAACTTTGATCTCATTTATCTTAAACTTAAAGTTAACTTTAAAAGTTCAAGAACATGAAAGTAATCTTTCTTTAATTTTAACTTCAAGTACTTGTAATGGATCTAAGTTATGTAGCTTATGGTCTTCTTATTTTGTCATTAACAAAAGCTTTCAAGCTTACATACACTTTATTAGTTGATAATCTAAGTTTTGTAACTTATGGTTTCACTAAAGTAAAGATACAAGTATTAATCCTTAAGATTTAACTTAACAACTTTAGATCTAGACTTTTGAGTCTTGGATCTTCAAGATCAAACTAAGAACTATGTTCTACATCTTAAGATCTTGATTAGTTAATTTACTTTCAAGTTTGTAGTTCAATATTACTTTATAGTTCATGTATGTGACAAGCCTAAGACCTTGATGTAACTTTGGTTCATCAAACTACATACAACTCTTAAGTGAGTTGTGCTTCATGTCTTAGACTTACACTTGGGTTATGATGGTCAAACCTTGGTGAAAATGATGTAAACACATCAACGAGTTGTACACTTGAAGCTATATGCATCAAGGATGAGAACCATGATAAGCATCGAGGACCAAGAACCACCGGAACCTACTGACCCTACTGTTTTGCTGTTTCTGGGTCTGATCAGTAAGACCTGGTCTGTTTTAATGTTGATTTTCAGATAGCTCTGTTTTAGTAGATAACTTTTCATATAGGACTCGTCTTAATCCGAGTTACGGTTTAGGATTTATGGCCCTCCGATCGTCACTATGTCCTTTAACGTTGTGCAGAAATTTCTGACCTACTCGCACTTAGACCGTCGCCACGGTCAAACGAAGACGAGTTTGCTTCTGTAAATTTTACCACACTTAAAGGACTCATATACGGAGCCATGGCCACTGGTATCACCTTATTTCAGTAAGGGTAGAGGCCGTGGTGATTGACTGAAGTCAGCCTTTGTTTTAAACTACTTTCATAAACGAAACTTACTTTACGCCTTTTGTTTGATGATGAATGATGATGACCCTTAAGACCTTATTTACATACTTTTAAACCTATTCGGACGATTTACTGACTTAGTACTATTTGACTTAGGTTGAGGACTCGTTGGACCTTTCAGACCGATTACTTGCACACTTTTCCCGACTCGACTTTTACCGCTACTTTATCATTGTGAGTTATAGCATTCCCTTTTTACTTTAACTTATTTTGGAAACTGAGAATACATGCGGATTTTATGTTTTACATACTAGGCACGAGTACTTAAACTTATATATGTGTGGGTTATACAACGGCATAAACATTCCCTTTAGCTCGGTAACGTTTAATCATTGGTTTTTGAACCGTGAACGCGAATCTTAGATATGGATCCATAGGGTTTGACATCCCCACTCGGGCTAGTCGCGCTAGCAGTCAACGAGTGTTTAATACTTCGTAAACATACGCACTTACCAAGTGTACTTTCAGGGGGTATAAACGTTAAGTTAGTTACCAAGTGCCCACGGTTAAGCATATACTTTATCATACTGTTTTGAAACGCTCTTTGTAGCAATGGAATCTGGTGGCCTACCTTACTTACTGTTATACTTAAACTATAGCTCACCAACCTTTGTGTTGACGTTTTTAAGCATGTTTTTCTCAGGTGCTTAAGGTTATTTGCTTCCGCTGTCGTGCTAGTCTTGCCGTAGACACCCGTTGCTCTAGTGTTATCACCGCATGAACTGTTTAACTTGCATTCAAACTTTAATACATTTGAAACTATGTTTTGTAATGACCTAAGGGTCACATACATTTATTCATGCTTGCTATTCGTAGGAGCATACTGTTGCTGTAAAACATTTGATGTCGGTTAAGACGTCACCTTTTTATCGTGAATGCAACTTCTTTTATTACAGCATATAGTACTTAACCTTGTAATGATCCTGTTGTTGATGATTCGTACACAATGGTTTTGTACGGGGCATCACATAGCGCGTCAATGGCTTCGAGTGCTCGATTCGTAGTCGTATTTCTGATCGATAATACCATATTTACGTCGGGCTCGGAGTCGGAACTCATTTTGTTTATTTTTGAGTATAAAAATGATGAATGGGGTAGAAAATATGAAATGATAGTGTATGTTTGTGTATATAAAATGAGTTATTTGGTGTGTGTATATATAGTGTAAAAAAGAAGGAAAAAAAAAACTAGCCGTTCAACTAGCCGTTATGTGTATTTTTAAATTTTTTTTTTATTTTTTTTGTTTTCCTCTCCCAATTCCGTCCAAAAAAATGCTCAACATAGTAAACAAGCAGGGCAAGATAGGCTGGACGCGACCTGGGCTGAAGGTGGGCGGAAGTGGTGCCAACGGCGCCCAGGGTGGGCGAGCCTGGGTGGTGGCCCTGGGCTAACCGTTGGGAGCGCTCTAAGTATTTAATTTGATTTTTTGAATTCGATAACTTTGAAGCTATAATAAATAATGTAACCTATGGGACAATTTTCAAACCATGCCGATTATTGGTCTAATAAGATTTTTTTTATTTTTTTTTATTTTTTTTTGACAGTTTGGGATCATCCAGGGGAAACTTAACCACCACGCGTTCATCTCTCGTAGTTGCATAACCCGGCCTCAACTACTGTCCTGGAGAAAACCTAACCAATCCGAGGGCATGGTCGGTAAAACCCCTTCTCCCCGCTGCCCTCGCACTAAGCGAAAAACGACCTGGGTGGATACTTCGGGTCAGGGATAACATTAAGTGCAATGTTGCAGCCTAGCGGAGTCGAACTCATGACCTCTCGCTAAGAGAGGCAAACCACAACAGCTGAGCTAGAACTCAATTTTTAAAAATAAGAATTTTGATAACGACATCTTTTATAGTTGTTGTAAAAATGTGTATATAAATATCGTATTTTTATTAATTGCATTGTAAAATTCAATATTAACTATTTTGTACAATACATTATCACTTTTAACAATATTTCTAAGAGTGATCGTTATAAAAATCATAATTGTTATAATTCAGTAGGCTTATAACTACCTTTAGTGGTTTGATTCTTGATTAAGAATACTAATAATGAAGTGTAAGAACAAAGATGATAATGGAGAGAAAGAAAGAAACACTTTGTAAGTGTGAGAAATGGTGCAAGTTTAATGCTTGCATTCATGGCTATTTATAGCAAAAATATCACAAGTTTAGGTAATACAATAATATTACTTTTGTGTATCAATAATTGACTATCCATTTATATATATATATATATATATATATATATATATATATATATATATATTTATATATTTATATATTATAACACTCCCCCTTGGATAGCAATTTTGTTTGTTGAAGATCAACTGTAAGTTACTGCCTCGTTAAAAACCTTGCTAAAGAAAACCCAGTGGGAAAAACTTTAGCTAAGGGAAAAAGAGTGCAGCATGGAGTTGACTCCTCCTCAAGTAGACATCGCTTCGGTTGTTACATCTTTTGAACATGTCTCATGCCAATGTTATGAACGTGTGTTCTGAAAATAGCAGTTGGAAGTGCTTTCGTGAAAAGATCAGCAGAGTTTTTGCTGGATTGAACATATCTCATTTCAATCTCGTTGTCCTTAATGATATTTTAAGTGTATGAGAAGAATCTAGGAGGTATGTGTTTGGTTCGGTCACTTTTGATATACCCTTCTTTCATCTGTGCTATGCAAGCTGCATTATCTTCATAGATAATTGTTGGACTTTTATCGCGTTCTAGTCCACAAGAATCAGTAATGATTTGTGTCATTGATCTCAACCAAAAACATTTCCGAGTAGCTTCATGTAATGCAATCACTTCGGCATGATTTGATGATGTAGCAACAAGTGTTTGTTTTTGAGAACGCCATGATATTGCAGTACCTCCATTTAGAAATACATATCCAGTTTGAGATTTAGCTTTATGTGGATCAGATAAATAACCTGCATCAGCATAACCAACCAAATCTTGTTTTGATTCGTTAGAATAAAATAATCCTAAATCAGTAGTTCCTCGAATGTATCAAAATATGTGTTTGATCCCATTCCAGTGTCTTTTGGTAGGAGCAGAGCTGAACCTTGCCAACAAATTAACTGCAAAAGAAATGTCAGGTCTTGTACAATTTGTAAGATACATAAGAGCTCCAATTGCACTAAGATATGGTACTTCTGGTCCAAGAATATCTTCATGATCTTCACATGGACGAAATGGATCAGTTTCAACATTGAGTGATCTAACAACCATAGGAGTACTTAATGGTTTTGCCTTGTCCATATTGAAACGTTTCAAAATCTTTTCAGTATATGTTGTTTGATGTACAAGTAAACCATTAGGCATATGCTCAATTTTTAAACCAAGGCAATACTTGGTTTTTTCGAGATCTTTCATTTCAAATTCTTTCTTTAGAAGTTGAATGGCTTCATAGATCTATTTATTTGTACCTATGATGTTAAGATCATCAACATAAACAGCTATGATCACATATCCGGATGTTGTTTTCTTAATGAAAACACAAGGGCAAGTAAGGTTATTTGTATACCCTTTGTTTATCAAGTAATCACTTAATCGGTTATACCACATACGTCCCGATTGTTTTAACCCATATAAAGATCTTTGTAATTTAATCGAATACATTTCTTTGGGTTTTGCATTTGATGCTTCTGGTACCTTAAATCCTTCAGGTATCTTCATATATATATCACTATCAAGTGATCCATATAGGTAAGCAGTCACAACATCCATGAGATGCATTTCTAAATTTTTAGAAACTGCCAGGCTGATTAAGTACCTAAAAGTAATTGCATCCATAACAGGGGAATAAGTTTCTTCATAATCAATTCCCAGTCTTTGAGAAAAACCTTGAGCTACAAGTCTAGCTTTATACCTTGTAACTTCTTTTTTCTCATTTCTTTTTCGGGCAAAAATCCATCTGTATCCTACAGGTTTCACATCTTTAGGAGTGAGAACGATGGATCCGAAAACTTTTCTTTTATTAAGTGATTCTAATTCAGCTCGTATTGCTTCTTTCCATTGAGCCCAATCATGTCTATTTTGACATTCAACCATAGATGTTGGTTCTGGATCATCATCATTATTCATGATGTCATATGCAACATTAAATGAAAATTTCTCATCAAGATTTTTCATTTCATTTCGGTTCCATAATATTTTTGAATATGCATAATTGATTGCAATTTCTGTATTGACATCATCAATCTCCTCTGCAGTAGGAGTACTGATTTGTGGTTCTTCTTGAACACTTTCTTTTACTTCATTATCAGCTGATTTTCTTTTTCGAGGATTTTTATCCTTTGAACCAATTGGTCTTCCACGTTTCTGACGTGGCAAAGATTCATGAGTGACGTTATTGCCAGCTTTTGGAATTTCAATTCGAGCTGGAGTATTTACTGCTGGTATATATGATTTTGTCACCGTTTTTGTATCTGTAAATGCATCAGGCAATTGATTTGCAAGTTCTTGTATATGCATTATCTTTTGAACTTCTGTCTCGCATTCTTTTGTGCGAGGATCAAGATACTTTAATCGAGGTTCACACCATGAAACATCATTTTCTTTATTTTTCATTTCTCCCCCTAATCTAGGGAACAATGTTTCATTAAAATGACAATCAGCAAAACGTACTGTAAAAACGTCACCTGTCATAGGTTCAATATACCTTAATATTGAAGATGTTTCATATCCAACATATATTCCCAACCTCCTTTGAGGACCCATTTTTGTACATTGTGGTGTCCCAATTGGAACATACACTGCACAACCAAATGTTCTAAGATGGGAAATATTTGGCTCTTGACCAAAAGCAAGTTGTAGGGGGGAATATTTATGACTTGCACTTGGTCTGATGCACAGCATGTAAAATTGCATGACTCCATATAGATACAGGGAGTTTTGTTCTCATTATCAATGGTCTAGCGATTAACTGTAAACGTTTAATCAATGACTCGGCTAAACCATTTTGTGTATGCACATGAGCAACAGAATGTTCAACAACAATTCCTATAGACATGCAATAGTCATTAAATGCTTGAGATGTAAATTCACCAGCATTATCAAGTCTCACCCTTTTAATGGTGTAATCAGGAAAATGAGCTCTCAATTTAATAATTTGGGCAAGAAATTTTGCAAATGCCACATTACGGCTTGATAACAGACAAACATGAGACCATCTGCTAGATGCGTCTATTAGAACCATGAAATATCTAAATGGTCCACATGGTGGATGAATTTGTCCACATATATCACCTTGAATTCTTTCAAGAAACATTGGTGATTCTTTCTCAACCTTAAGTGGTGAGGGTCTAGTTATCAATTTTCCAAGAGAGCAAGATGTACATGGAACCATTGTATCATGATGGATTTTTCTATCCTTTAGTGGATGTCCATGAGTATATTCAATAATCCTTTTCATCATTGTTGATCCTGGATGGCCTAATCTGTTATGCCATAAACTGAATACACCAGGATCAATATATTTTTCGTTAACTACCATATGTATTTCTGGTACATTTATATGTGTATAATGTAATCCAGAACTAAGTCTTGGCAGTTTTTCAACCGCATGACTCTTGTCAGTGATACTTAAATATTTCTCATTTTCTGTTATCACTTACTGATAATCATACCCGTTAAGGTATATGTCGGAGAAACTCAATAAATTTCTGCTTGACTTGGGAGAAAATAAGGCATCATTTATTAAAAATTTTGTACCATTTGGTAGTATGAAATTTGCCTTTCCTATCCCTTTTATCAAGTTAGCAGGCCCTGATATTGTATGTATAGTTCCTTCCGTTGGTTTTAGATCAATAAAATATTTCTCGGATTTAAGTATAGTGTGTGTAGTTCCACTGTCTGCTATACAGAGATCTCCACCACTTGATTGATGTTGTATTCCAGCAAAATTCATATTGAACTTCATATATAAGAAATAAATAGTGAGTACATTAATATTACACAATATTTTAAACGCAAATAGATAGTACAAAACATTTAGCAAACATAATGACAAAGACAGACGATATTAAATCGTTTATTTTTCGAAAGACACACAACTTAAACATTCAAGAAATCTTCATATAAATCAGATGGTTTCTCATGTGACGGCCCGGAAATTTCCGACCAAATTTAAACTTAACCTTTATATGTTTCCGACACGATAAGCAGAATTTTTAATGTTGAATCTTAAAAAATTTGGAACTACATTCATGTAATCAATTACCCTTTGACAGTGTTCGACGATTCACGAACAATTATGTGTATATAGATATGTATATATAATATATAATATTAACTGAAAACATTAACAAAGTATTAGATATATGATACTTTACATGAACATATTTGTTTCGATATATTTATCGACAGAATTAAGAGATAATATCAAATGATTGAATTATCAGATACATTATGATATGATTACGGGCCTATGTTATGAGGTCCACTGTGATTTAAGAAATCTATTCTTTTTGACAACTCATTACTTAACCAGTATGATAAAGATAACGATATTTATATTTTATTTTATTAAATATATATAACGATTTAAATTAATATTATATATTTTTATACGCGTATTATACGTACATAGTTTTATACTTTTACTATACTTTAACTTTACCTTTACTTTACTTTTACTTTACTTTAACTTTAATAATTCATATTTTAATAATTCACTTTAATAATTCATACTTTAATAATTCACTTTAATAATTCATACTTTAATAATTCACTTTAATAATTCATACTTTAATAATTCACTTTAATAATTTATACTTTAATAATTCACTTTAATAATTCAAAAATCTATTATAAATAGAATTCAATAGATTTCATTATTTGATAGAAACTTGAAAATATATTTCTCTAAACTCTCTCAATCGAATTATATATATATATATATTTACTTAGTACTATTTCAAGATATTATTAGTATACATAAAATACTACGACGGAGTTATATTCAGACGATTTCAAAATAAGTTTTCAAATGGGATATAGCTAAGGAAATTATGGGTTATAGCTATGAAGGTTATGGGTATTGATCGAGGGTATTGCTCGTGAGGTCAACCTAACGTTTATCATTTTCGTTGCGTCTACGTACTTTCCTGCAATATTGAATCACAATATTGATACGTGAGCATTCATATCTTATCTTTTATATATTAATAGTGTATCCCTGACTAGTGCTCGAGTATATATGATTATGCATGTTTGTATGCTTAGTTTCGTCGTTAAATAGTTTATGATAAATCACGAATTTGATACATATGCTACTGAGATAAGTTATATGATATGCATGTCGTTGAAAAGCTGAAGAAAAAAATTAATAATTTTTCATTTAGAAATCGTGTGGTTTCGATGAACGGATTAAAAGATATGGTCAACTGAATTATCATTAATTTTAATATTATTATTAAAATGATAATTATAACTGTTATCAGTTGATGTTATTACTAAAATTATCTTTATTACTAAAAATTAATATTTTTATTAAAACTATCATTTTATTATTTTTATCATTATTATTATTATCAATATTATTTTATCAAATAAATATGCGTACAAAGATATTTTTACCACACGTAATGTAATTACAATAATAATACATACCACTATATTTTTATGATATTAAGTGAATTTTATAAATTTTATTACTTGAGATATATAAAAGTATATTTTTATCATATATGAATTTTAATATAAATTTTTATTTATTAATAAATGACTTGTATTATTTAGTATAATAAGATCTGATAAATATATTTAAATATATAAAACTACTATATATAAGTTATATAATAAACATGTATAGATTTTGAAAGTCATTTTGGGTCAAGTTGACTTTTGCATGTCGGTCTCGAGCATTAGGATTGTGATACACTACGACTTGACCTAAATTGTTAGACAGATATTGACCAACATATAAATATATATACTTAATATAGGTTCGTGAATTCGAGACAAACCCTGCACTTGTTCAGTGCCGTCATATACATAATTGCAACAAAATACAGTATTGTGAGTTTCATTTGCTCCCTTTTTATATATATTTTTGGGCTGAGAATACATGCGCTGATTTATAAATGTTTTATGAAATAGCCACAAGTACTAAAACTAATTCTATGTGGGTTTAAACCAGAAATATACCCTTAGCTTGGTAACATTAAACTACTTGTCTATGTACGGTAGGCGCGAATCCTAAAGATAGATCTATTGGGTCTGACAAACCCCATCCTGACTATGGGATGCTTTAGTACTTCGAGGTTATTTTAAACACACCTGATCTGGTGTACTTCAGAGGGTAAAACATGAACGTTAAGGCTTGTTACCGGGTGCCTACAAATTATAGAATACTTTTATACACTTGCGAGTGTACGGATATTTATAGAAACTGAAATCTTGTGGTTTATTACTATTACGGAAATGATGGATTATGATAAACTAATGAACTCACCAACCTTTTGGTTAACACTTTAAAGCATGTTTATTCTCAGGTATTAAAGAAATCTTCCGCTATGCATTAGCTCATTTTAAGGATATTACTTGGAGTCATTCAAGACATACTTTGAAAGACGTTGCATTCGAGTCGTTGAGTTCATCAAGATTAATATTAAGTCAATTATAGTTGGATGTAATATGAAATGGTTTGCATGCCGTCAATTTTTGATGTAAAGAAAGTTTTTCTTTTAAAAACGAATGCAATGTTTGTAAAACGTATCATATAGAGGTCAAATACCTCGCGATGTAATCAACTATTGTGAATCGTTTATAATGTATATGAACGGGTCCTTTCAGTTGGTATCAGAGCGGTGGTCTTAGCGAACCAGGTCTTGCATTAGTGTGTCTAACTGATAGTTGTTAAGATGCATTAGTGAGTCTGGACTTCGACCATGTCTGCATGTCAAAAGTTTTGCTTATCATTTTTAGTCGGAAATCATCTACTTACCATCCTTAGGAAATTACCTGCTTATCATTCTTAAGTCTGGACGCGTTTTCCTACATTTATTGCATAATAGTGTATAGACGAATTCTTATCTTAGCATATCTGTTACTGTGAACTTTGACTGACATCTTTCAAAGATTCCTCCGTAATTTATGGGATTTTGGTATTATATATACATATGTAAATTATGTATTGAAGAATACCAAATCTAAATTCTACAATCTATTTCATACCAAAAAATTCTTTCCCTGATCATACAAGACGGATCCCTCAACCAGTTCGAGTTCCTCGGATTCCGACAGCTATGCCGATATGGATTTTCACATGAACTCCGAAAGCAGCGTGACCGGAATGAATCAACCAATTAGCCATCATCTATTCTGGATGAATTGGGGATGGGTTCGTAATCTACTTAACCATTGGAGACAAGAAGAAGGCGATCCCTTTCATCCACCACATTGCCCTCTTGGCAATGAACCTGAAGCACTTACCGGCGAACCTGTCTGAAACACCATTTTCTCTCTCATTTCCAGAGTATCTCGTCATGGTTGTATACTACACCAAATTCTAGATCTTATTTATTCGCTCGTCCGAACAGACAATTACCCAGGTGTAATAGAAGAAGTCAACGAGCTTCGCGCTCGGGTAGTGGCTTTGGAGAATATGGTGCAAAGGTTACAAACACCAGCAGCAGCACCAACAGCATAACCAGTACCACCATCAACAGTACCATTACCACCACCAACAACAACCGCATCGCAAACCTCAACTTCACAATCTGTCCCACGAGCATCGACGTCATACGCCATGTAGATACCAAGGAATACCACAACGATGAAGTATTGATTCATAACTTCATTGGGGAAACATTCTACGGCGATTATGTAATTTCTAAAGTTTAGAAATTATCTATCCTCGCCTTAACCATAAATCAAATGAGTTTAATTTAATATTAACTCATTAAATCAATATTACATCTGAAGAAATATACACATATATATTTCCATAAAGACTGTAATAAAATTCTTTTGTACAAAATATTAATTGTGAATTTTTTTTTAACGGGTAGGTAATACCCGAGAGATATATAAATTCACAATTAATATGTTACATTCTTCGAATCTGATTCAGCAAATCATCCATTATACTCCCTACTTTCACAACAATATACATTCTTTTATAAAAATCAAAACAACCATACTCATTCAAAATCTAATTACATATTCTGATTTTGAAATCTCAGAATTCGATTCAAGATATAATCGAAATCGTCACTCTTAGATTCCTACATCTTTCAAAACTATACTTTGACTTCAAAACTGTCCTAGAACCTCATTTCTATTCATGGAACTCACAAAAATATTTGTATCATTCAAAATCTTAGAACATCATATGTATATTAACAATTACAATATGTGTTCAAACACTTCGAAATTCCTAAAGACATGCGAGATGATGATCCAACCACATATTACCCACTGTCATGCATCTGAAAAGCTCTCGAAACCAAAGTTATAGTTTAACACGTATTCATGTCAGATCCTTTGATATTTATTACCAAATATAATTTTTCAATCTTTTTCCAAAATAGACAGTTTTGTCACAGCTCCAGCAAATCACCTTCATTTGTTTATACGAATAAACCTTATTATAACAATTACCCCTTCATCATTGTTACCGGGGAACCTTTCATATCTCGCCACATTAGCAGTAAACTTATCAACAACTTCATTAACCTTCGACTTAAGCCTCTTTGAAAAGCCACTATACTTATTCATTAAAACCCCATCATGTACTCACCTACATCCTGTAACAATAATTGTCACACCAACTACTGGGAATTAGCAATCAGTATTTTGAATTTCGCTACAATTTTACGTCAAAAGTTATACATATAACGTCTATCTCCTAGATTTACATACTTCGAATGTGAATTTTCTAAAAAACATCCCAAACCATGAACTAGTTCTCCGAAATTGGAAAAATGCTGATGAAGCAGCAAAAACTGTAAACGACTTTAACAGTCAAAAGTTTGATGATAAAGAATAGTATGGTGGTAAAGCTGAGAAAAAGAGAAGGTTTGAAACTGGAAAACGGATTGAGCAGACCATGAAGGAGGCTGTGGATAAATCACAAAGACTAAACCTGCCTTCAAAGGATCCAAATGATTCAGTGTCTACTGAAATCGTTAGCAAACAACTTACTTCTTATTCTAAACCTTCACAGACAAATCTTCTTCATCATCCATATTATCGTATCTTTTATTATAATATCTTCGATATTCCTGAAGATATTTTCACAACTATTCTTATCTGAAATCTTTTATCTCTTCGCAATATCTGCGTTATAACATAAAAAGAAACTGTGTTTGTTTCTAAATTCTAAAAAAAAAAAAATTGAATTTAAAATAGGAATGTTTTTGAAGTAGTGTTGGGAACTGAAGCATGAGTTAGTATAATATAATGACACTTGATCAACGTGATTATATTACAGTAAGTCATGCTGAGTTTCTAATGGAACGTGATGATTCACAGAACATACTGTCATCATGTACTGTTTACACGACTCTTACATTCTACCCAATTTCCAAACATATTAAGAACATATCATCTTGATAGCTCTATATTTTCGGATATTCTGGTAATTTGCCAAATCAAGATCGTGCCATTGCGATTTTCTTCTTGGAACATTAACTATGTTCATCCAAAAATTCATATCTACGAATTCTGGACCATTATCCGCTTGACTTAAGGTCGGAAAGAGAAAACGAAAGCATGAAGCTCCGAAATATAATGGAGAATATAAAGCCCGATAACAACCCCGAAATTACAAACCTTGTATATCAATGCGTATAGCAATATAAAGACACGGGAGAATGAAAAACACAATAACCCCAAGGTAATGGTAGAAGAAAATAACTTCCTCCGGTGGTAGATGAAAAAGAAGAATGACATATATGAAAGTTAAGAGTATATCAAGAATCAATACTGGATGAAGCATATTAACGAATGCTTTAAAGTATGAATTGGGGAGAAAGACTAGAAGGTGTGAGATGTGGAAATAAAGAAACGAAGGGGGTGGAATTATAGTAAAATATCAGACAGAGAAATCGAGACAGATTATCGCATTTAATCAAAGAAGATCCTGATTTTCTTAATCACCGAAGAACCAAATCTTATTGCAAAGATTTTCTTTAAATCCCATGAATTCCGAAAATCAATCATAACTACGTCATCGGTTAAAACGAATATACGTTTACTCATTTCACTCTCTTGCGATAGCTTCACTTATACTCTTCGCGTAATCAAATTATTTTATCTATATTACTCAATGATGATAAAACTCTATTTATCAACTCATATTCATCATGAAAACATTTTTATAGTTAGCCATGATGACCTCGATCAAATTTCGGGACGAAATTTCTTTAACGGGTAGGTATTGTGACGACCCAAAAATTTCCGACCAAATTTAAACTTAACCTTTATATGTTTCCGACACGATAAGCAGAATTTGTAATGTTGAATCTTAAAAAGTTTGGAACTACATTCATGTAATCAATTACCCTTTGACCATGTTCGACGATTCACGAACAATTATGTGTATATAGATATGTATATATAATATATAATATTAACTGAAAACATTAACAAAGTATTAGATATATGATACTTTACATGAACATATTTGTTTCGATATATTTATCGACAGAATTAAGAGATAATATCAAATGATTGAAATATCAGATACATTATGATATGATTACGGGCCTATGTTATGAGGTCCACTGTGATTTAAGAAATCTATTATTTTTGACAACTCATTACTTAACCAGTATGATAAAGATAACTATATTTATATTTTATTTTATTAAATATATATAACAATTTAAATTAATATTATATATTTTTATACGCGTATTATATGTACATAGTTTTATACTTTTACTATACTTTAACTTTACCTTTACTTTACTTTTACTTTACTTTAACTTTAATAATTCATACTTTAATAATTCACTTTAATAATTCACTTTAATAATTCATACTTTAATAATTCACTTTAATAATTCATACTTTAATAATTCACTTTAATAATTTATACTTTAATAATTTACTTTAATAATTCAAAAATCTATTATAAATAGAATTCAATAGGTTTCATTATTTCATAGAAACTTGAAAATATATTTCTCTAAACTCTCTCAATCGAATTACATATATATATATATATATATATATATATATATATATATATATATATATATATATATTTACTTAGTACTATTTCAAGATATTATTAGTATACATAAAATACTACGACGGAGTTATATTCAGACGATTTCAAAATAAGTTTTCAAATGGGATATAGCTAAGGAAATTATGGGTTATAGCTATGAAGGTTATGGGTATTGATCGAGGGTATTGCTCGTGAGGTCAACCTAACGTTTATCATTTTCGTTGCGTCTACGTACTTTCCTGCAATATTGAATCACAATATTGATACGTGAGCATTCATATCTTATCTTTTATATATTAATAGTGTATCCCTGACTAGTGCTCGAGTATATATGATTATGCATGTTTGTATGCTTAGTTTCGTCGTTAAATAGTTTATGATAAATCACGAATTTGATACATATGCTACTGAGATAAGTTATATGATATGCATGTCGTTGAAAAGCTGAAGAAAAAAATTAATAACTTTTCATTTAGAAATCGTGTGGTTTCGATGAACGGATTAAAAGATATGGTCAACTGAATTATCATTAATTTTAATATTATTATTAAAACGATTATTATAACTGTTATCAGTTGATGTTATTACTAAAATTATCTTTATTACTAAAAATTAATATTTTTATTGAAACTATCATTTTATTATTTTTATCATTATTATTATTATTAATATTATTTTATCAAATAAATATGCGTACAAAGATATTTTTACCACACGTAATGTAATTACATTAATAATACATACCACTATATTTTTATGATATTAAGTGAATTTTATAAATTTTATTACTTGAGATATATAAAAGTATATTTTTATCATATATGAATTTTAATATAAATTTTTATTTATTAATAAATGACTTATATTATTTAATATAATAAGATCTGATAAATATATTTAAATATATAAAACTACTATATATAAGTTATATAATAAACATGTATAGATTTTGAAAGTCATTTTGGGTCAAGTTGACTTTTGTTGACTTTTGCATGTCGGTCTCGACCATTAGGATTGTGATACACTACGACTTGACCTAAATTGTTAGACAGATATTGACCAACATATAAATATATATACTTAATATAGGTTCGTGAATCCGAGACAAACCCTGCACTTGTTCAGTGCCGTCATATACATAATTGCTACAAAATACAGTATTGTGAGTTTTATTTGCTCCCTTTTTATATATATTTTTGGGCTGAGAATACATGCGCTGATTTATAAATGTTTTACGAAATAGGCACAAGTACTAAAACTAATTCTATGTGGGTTTAAACCAGAAATATACCCTTAGCTTGGTAACATTAAACTACTTGTCTATGTATGGTAGGCGCGAATCCTAAAGATAGATCTATTGGGTCTGACAAACCCCATCCTGACTATGGGATGCTTTAGTACTTCGAGGTTATTTTAAACACACCTGATCTAGTGTACTTCAGAGGGTAAAACATGAACGTTAAGGCTTGTTACCGGGTGCCTACAACTTATAGAATACTTTTATACACTTGCGAGTGTACGGATATTTATAGAAACTGAAATCTTGTGGTCTATTACTATTACGGAAATGATGGATTATGATAAACTAATGAACTCACCAACCTTTTGGTTGACACTTTAAAGCATGTTTATTCTCAGGTATTAAAGAAATCTTCCGCTATGCATTAGCTCATTTTAAGGATATTACTTGGAGTCATTCAAGACATACTTTGAAAGACGTTGCATTCGAGTCGTTGAGTTCATCAAGATTAATATTAAGTCAATTATAGTTGGATGTAATATGAAATGGTATGCATGCCGTCAATTTTTGATGTAAGGAAAGTTTGTCTTTTAAAAACGAATACAATGTTTGTAAAACGTATCATATAGAGGTCAAATACCTCGCGATGTAATCAACTATTGTGAATCGTTTATAATGTATATGAACGGGTCCTTTCAGTTGGTATCAGAGCGGTGGTCTTAGCAAACCAGGTCTTGCATTAGTGTGTCTAACTGATAGTTGTTAAGATGCATTAGTGAGTCTGGACTTCGACCGTGTCTGCATGTCAAAATTTTTGCTTATCATTTTTAGTCGAAAATCATCTACTTACCATCCTTAGGAAATTACCTGCTTATCATTCTTAAGTGTAGACGCATTTTCCTACAGTTATTGCATAATAGTGTATAGACGAATTCTTATCTTAGCATATCTGTTACTGTGAACTTTGACTGACATCTTTCAAAGATTCCTCCGTAATTTGTGGGATTTTGGTATTATATATACATATGTAAATTTTGTATTGAAGAATACCAAATCTAAATTCTACAATCTATTTCATACCAAAAAATTCTTTCCCTGATCATACAAGATGGATCCCTCAACCAGTTCGAGTTCCTCGGATTCCGACAGCTATGCCGATATGGATTTCCACATGAGCTCCGAAAGCAGCGTGACCGGAATGAATCAACCAATTAGCCATCATCTATTCTGGATGAATTGGGGATGGGTTCGTAATCTACTTAACCATTGGAGATAAGAAGAAGACGATCCCTTTCATCCACCACATTGCCCTCTTGGCAATGAACCTGAAGCACTTACCGGCGAACCTGTCCGAAACACCATTTTCTCTCTCATTTCCAGAGTATCTCATCATGATTGTATACTACACCAAATTCTAGATCTTATTTATCCGCTCGTCCGAACCGACAATTACCCCAGTGTAATAGAAGAAGTCAACGAGCTTCGCGCTCGGGTAGTGGCTTTGGAGAATATGGTGCAAAGGTTACAAACACCAGCAGCAGCACCAACAGCATTACCAGTACCACCATCAACAGTACCATTACCACCACCAACAACAACCGCATCGCAAACCTCAACTTCACAATCTGTCCCACGAGCATCGACGTCATACGCCATGTAGATACCAAGGAATACCACAACGATGAAGTATTGATTCATAACTTCATTGGGGAAACATTCTACGGCGATTATGTAATTTCTAAAGTTAAGAAATTATCTATCCTCGCCTTAACCATAAATCAAATGAGTTTAATTTAATATTAACTCATTAAATCAATATTACATCTGAAGAAATATACACATATATATTTCCATAAATACTGTAATAAAATTCTTTTGTACAAAATATTAATTGTGAATTTTTTTTAACGGGTAGGTAATACCCGAGAGATATATAAATTCACAATTAATATGTTACATTCTTCGAATCTGATTCAGCAAATCATCCATTATACTCCCTACTTTCACAACAATATACATTCTTTTATAAAAATCAAAACAACCATACTCATTCAAAATCTAATTACATATTCTGATTTTGAAATCTCAGAATTCGATTCAAGATATAACCGAAATCGTCACTCTTAGATTCCTACATCTTTCAAAACTATACTTTGACTTCAAAACTGTCCTAGAACCTCATTTCTATTCATGGAACTCACAAAAATATTTGTATCATTCAAAATCTTAGAACATCATATGTATATTAACAATTACAATATGTGTTCAAACACTTCGAAATTCCTAAAGACATGCGAGATGATGATCCAACCACATATTACCCACTGTCATGCATCTGAAAAGCTCTCGAAACCAAAGTTATAGTTTAACACGTATCCATGTCAGATCCTTTGATATTTATTACCAAATATAATTTTTCAATCTCTTTCCAAAATAGACAGTTTTGTCACAGCTCCAGCAAATCACCTTCATTTGTTTATACGAATAAACCTTATTATAACAATTACCCCTTCATCATTGTTACCGGGGAACCTTTCATATCTCGCCACATTAGCAGTAAACTTATCAACAACTTCATTAACCTTCGACTTAAGCCTCTCCGAAAAGCCACTATACTTATTCATTAAAACCCCATCATGTACTCACCTACATCCTGTAACAATAATTGTCACACCAACTACTGAGAATTAGCAATCAGTATTTTGAATTTCGCGACAATTTTACGTCAAAAGTTATACATATAACGTCTATCTCCTAGACTTACATACTTCGAATGTGAATTTTCTGAAAAACATCCCAAACCATGAACTAGTTCTCCGAAATTGGAAAAATGCTGATGAAGCAGCAAAAACTGTAAACGACTTTAACAGTCAAAAGTTTGATGATAAAGAATAGTATGGTGGTAAAGCTGAGAAAAAGAGAAGGTTTGAAACTGGAAAAATGGATTGAGCAGACCATGAAGGAGGCTGTGGACAAATCACAAAGACTAAACCTGCCTTCAAAGGATCCAAATGATTCAGTGTCTACTGAAATCATTAGCAAACAACTTACTTCTTATTCTAAACCTTCACAGAAAAATCTTCTTCATCATCCATATTATCGTATCTTTTATTATAATATCTTCGATATTCCTGAAGATATTTTCACAACTATTCTTATCTGAAATCTTTTATCTCTTCGCAATATCTGCGTTACAACATAAAAAGAAACTGTGTTTGTTTCTAAATTCTAAAAAAAAAAAAATTGAATTTAAAGTAGGAATGTTTTTGAAGTAGTGTTGGGAACTGAAGCATGAGTTAGTATAATATAATGACACTTGATCAACGTGATTATATTACAGTAAGTCATGCTGAGTTTCTAATGGAACGTGATGATTCACAGAACATACTGTCATCATGTACTGTTTACACGACTCTTACATTCTACCCAATTTCCAAACATATTAACAACATATCATCTTGATAGCTCTATATTTTCAGATATTCTGGTAATTTGCCAAATCAAGATCGTGCCATTACGATTTTCTTCTTGGAACATTAATTATGTTCATCCAAAAATTCATATCTACGAATTCTGGACCATTATCCGCTTGACTTAAGGTCGGAAAGAGAAAACGAAAGCATGAAGCTCCGAAATATAATGGAGAATATAAAGCCCTATAACAACCCCGAAATTACAAACCTTGTATATCAATGCGTATAGCAATATAAAGACACGGGAGAATGAAAAACACAATAACCCCAAGGTAATGGTAGAAGAAAATAACTTCCTCCGGTGGTAGATGAAAAAGAAGAATGACATATATGAAAGTTAAGAGTATATCAAGAATCAATACTGGATGAAGCATATTAACGAATGCTTTAAAGTATGAATTGGGGAGAAAGACTAGAAGGTGTGCGATGTGGAAATAAAGAAACGAAGGGGGTGGAATTATAGTAAAATATCAGACAGAGAAATCGAGACAGATTATCGTATTTAATCAAAGAAGATCCTGATTTCCTTAATCGCCGAAGAACCAAATCTTATTGCAAAGATTTTCTTTAAATCCCATGAATTCGAAAATCAATCATAACTACATCATCGGTTAAAACGAATATACGTTTACTCATTTCACTCTCTTGCGATAGCTTCACTTATACTCTTCGCGTAATCAAATTATTTTATCTATATTACTCAATGATGATAAAACTCTATTTATCAACTCATATTCATCATAAAAACATTTTTATAGTTAGCCATGATGACCTCGATCAAATTTCGGGATGAAATTTCTTTAACGGGTAGGTATTGTGACGACCCGAAAATTTCCGACCAAATTTAAACTTAACCTTTATATGTTTCCGACACGATAAGCAGAATTTGTAATGTTGAATCTTAAAAAGTTTGGAACTACATTCATGTAATCAATTACCCTTTGACCGTGTTCGACGATTCACGAACAATTATGTGTATATAGATATGTATATATAATATATAATATTAACTGAAAATATTAACAAAGTATTAGATATATGATACTTTACATGAACATATTTGTTTCGATATATTTATCGACAGAATTAAGAGATAATATCAAATGATTGAATTATCAGATACATTGTGATATGATTACGGGCCTATGTTATGAGGTCCACTGTGATTTAAGAAATCTATTCTTTTTGACAACTCATTACTTAACCAGTATGATAAAGATAACTATATTTATATTTTATTTTATTAAATATATATAACGATTTAAATTAATATTATATATTTTTATACGCGTATTATACGTACATAGTTTTATACTTTTACTATACTTTAACTTTACCTTTACTTTACTTTTACTTTACTTTAACTTTAATAATTCATACTTTAATAATTCACTTTAATAATTCATACTTTAATAATTCACTTTAATAATTCATACTTTAATAATTCACTTTAATAATTCATACTTTAATAATTCACTTTAATAATTCATACTTTAATAATTCACTTTAATAATTCATACTTTAATAATTCACTTTAATAATTCAAAAATCTATTATAAATAGAATTCAATAGGTTTCATTATTTCATAGAAACTTGAAAATATATTTCTCTAAACTCTCTCAATCGAATTACACACACACACACATATATATATATATATATATATATATATATATATATATATATATATATATATATATATATATATATATATATATATATATATATATATATATATATATATATATATATATATATATATATTTACTTAGTACTATTTCAAGATATTATTAGTATACATAAAATACTACGACGGAGTTATATTCAGATGATTTCAAAATAAGTTTTCAAATGGGATATAGCTAAGGAAATTATGGGTTATAGCTATGAAGGTTATGGATATTGATCGAGGGTATTGCTCGTGAGGTCAACCTAACGTTTATCATTTTCGTTGTGTCTACGTACTTTCCTGCAATATTGAATCACAATATTGATACGTGTGCATTCATATCTTATCTTTTATATATTAATAGTGTATCCCTGACTAGTGCTCGAGTATATATGATTATGCATGTTTGTATGCTTAGTTTCGTCGTTAAATAGTTTATGATAAATCACGAATTTGATACATATGCTACTGAGATAAGTTATATGATATGCATGTCGTTGAAAAGCTGAAGAAAAAAATTAATAACTTTTCATTTAGAAATCGTGTGGTTTCGATGAACGGATTAAAAGATATGGTCAACTGAATTATCATTAATTTTAATATTATTATTAAAACGATTATTATAACTGTTATCAGTTGATGTTATTACTAAAATTATCTTTATTACTAAAAATTAATATTTTTATTGAAACTATCATTTTATTATTTTTATCATTATTATTATTATCAATATTATTTTATCAAATAAATATGCGTACAAAGATATTTTTACCACACGTAATGTAATTACATTAATAATACATACCACTATATTTTTATGATATTAAGTGAATTTTATAAATTTTATTACTTGAGATATATAAAAATATATTTTTATCATATATGAATTTTAATATAAATTTTTATTTATTAATAAATGACTTGTATTATTTAGTATAATAAGATCTGATAAATATATTTATATATATAAAACTACTATATATAAGTTATATAATAAACATGTATAGATTTTGAAAGTCATTTTGGATCAAGTTGACTTTTGTTGACTTTTGTATGTCGGTCTCGAGCATTAGGATTGTGATACACTACGACTTGACATAAATTGTTAGACAGATATTGACCAACATATAAATATATATACTTAATATAGGTTCGTGAATCCGAGACAAACCCTGCACTTGTTCAGTGGCGTCATATACATAATTGCTACAAAATACAGTATTGTGAGTTTCATTTGCTCCCTTTTTATATATATTTTTGGGCTGAGAATACATGCGCTGATTTATAAATGTTTTACGAAATAGGCACAAGTACTAAAACTAATTCTATGTGGGTTTAAACCAGAAATATACCCTTAGCTTGGTAACATTAAACTACTTGTCTATGTACGGTAGGCGCGAATCCTAAAGATAGATCTATTGGGTCTGACAAACCCCATCCTGACTATGGGATGCTTTAGTACTTCGAGGTTATTTTAAACACACCTGATCTGGTGTACTTCAGAGGGTAAAACATGAACGTTAAGGCTTGTTACCGGGTGCCTACAACTTATAGAATACTTTTATACACTTGCGAGTGTACGGATATTTATAGAAACTGAAATCTTGTGGTCTATTACTATTACGGAAATGATGGATTATGATAAACTAATGAACTCACCAACCTTTTGGTTGACACTTTAAAGCATGTTTATTCTCAGGTATTAAAGAAATCTTCCGCTATGCATTAGCTCATTTTAAGGATATTACTTGGAGTCATTCAAGACATACTTTGAAAGACGTTGCATTCGAGTCGTTGAGTTCATCAAGATTAATATTAAGTCAATTATAGTTGGATGTAATATGAAATGGTATGCATGCCGTCAATTTTTGATGTAAAGAAAGTTTGTCTTTTAAAAACGAATGCAATGTTTGTAAAACGTATCATATAGAGGTCAAATACCTCGCGATGTAATCAACTATTGTGAATCGTTTATAATGTATATGAACGGGTCCTTTCAGTTGGTATCAGAGCGGTGGTCTTAGCGAACCAGGTCTTGCATTAGTGTGTCTAACTGATAGTTGTTAAGATGCATTAGTGAGTCTGGACTTCGACCATGTCTGCATCTCAAAAGTTTTGCTTATCATTTTTAGTCGGAAATCATCTACTTACCATCCTTAGGAAATTACCTTCTTATCATTCTTAAGTCTAGACGCGTTTTCCTACATTTATTGCATAATAGTGTATAGACGAATTCTTATCTTAGCATATCTGTTACTGTGAACTTTGACTGACATCTTTCAAAGATTCCTCCGTAATTTATGGGATTTTGGTATTATATATACATATGTAAATTATGTATTGAAGAATACCAAATCTAAATTCTACAATCTATTTCATACCAAAAAATTCTTTCCCTGATCATACAAGATGGATCCCTCAACCAGTTCGAGTTCCTCGGATTCCGACAGCTATGCCGATATGGATTTCCACATGAGCTCCGAAAGCAGCGTGACCGGAATGAATCAACCAATTAGCCATCATCTATTCTGGATGAATTGGGGATGGGTTCGTAATCTACTTAACCATTGGAGACAAGAAGAAGGCGATCCCTTTCATCCACCACATTGCCCTCTTGGCAATGAACCTGAAGCACTTACCGGCGAACCTGTCTGAAACACCATTTTCTCTCTCATTTCCAGAGTATCTCGTCATGATTGTATACTACACCAAATTCTAGATCTTATTTATCCGCTTGTCCGAACCAACAATTACCCCGGTGTAATAGAAGAAGTCAACGAGCTTCGCGCTCGGGTAGTGGCTTTGGAGAATATGGTGCAAAGGTTACAAACACAAGCAGCAGCACCAACAGCATAACCAGTACCACCGTCAACAGTACCATTACCACCACCAACAACAACCGCATCGCAAACCTGAACTTCACAATCTGTCCCACGAGCATCGACGTCATACGCCATGTAGATACCAAGGAATACCACAACGATGAAGTATTGATTCATAACTTCATTGGGGAAACATTCTACGGCGATTATGTAATTTCTAAAGTTTAGAAATTATCTATCCTCGCCTTAACCATAAATTAAATGAGTTTAATTTAATATTAACTCATTAAATCAATATTACATCTGAAGAAATATACACATATATATTTCCATAAAGACTGTAATAAAATTCTTTTGTACAAAATATTAATTGTGAATTTTTTTTAACGGGTAGGTAATACCCGAGAGATATATAAATTCACAATTAATATATTACATTCTTCGAATCTGATTCAGCAAATCATCCATTATACTCCCTACTTTCACAACAATATACATTCTTTTATAAAAATCAAAACAACCATACTCATTCAAAATCTAATTAGATATTCTGATTTTGAAATCTCAGAATTCGATTCAAGATATAACCGAAATCGTCACTCTTAGATTCCTACATCTTTCAAAACTATACTTTGACTTCAAAACTGTCCTAGAACCTCATTTCTATTCATGGAACTCACAAAAATATTTGTATCATTCAAAATCTTAGAACATCATATGTATATTAACAATTACAATATGTGTTCAAACACTTCGAAATTCCTACAGACATGCGAGATGATGATCCAACCACATATTACCCACTGTCATGCATCTGAAAAGCTCTCGAAACCAAAGTTATAGTTTAACACGTATCCATGTCAGATCCTTTGATATTTATTACCAAATATAATTTTTCAATTTCTTTCCAAAATAGACAGTTTTGTCACAGCTCCAGCAAATCACCTTCATTTGTTTATACGAATAAACCTTATTATAACAATTACCCCTTCATCATTGTTACCGGGGAACCTTTCATATCTCGCCACATTAGCAGTAAACTTATCAACAACTTCATTAACCTTCGACTTAAGCCTCTCCGAAAAGCCACTATAATTATTTTGTAAGCATTCATCAATATGTTGATGAATAAAGCAACATGCCGTTGCTTGTTCTTTTTCAGAACAAGTGTTGTTTTCATTTATGGCTTCAAGAATGCCCATTGATTTAAGATGCATTTTTACTTTTATAACCCATGGCATGTAGTTGTTTCAAGTTAATTCTAAAGGAGTAAATTTAAGCTTTTCCAGATTCGACATTTTCTATTAAAACAAACAACATGATAAATTATAGTCACTTTATATTCATAAGTATATAAACATTAAACATAAATTTAATATAACATAAATGATAAGTAGGTGACAGTGTCGACCATATGTAAGCAATCATTAATAAATGTTATATAACATAAATATAAATATTAGTAAACATAAATGATAATTAGGCGACAGTGTCGGCCATATAAATGTTAGATAATAGAAATATAAATGTTAGTAACATAATTGATAATTAGGCGACAGTGTCGGCCATATAAATGTTAGATAATTGAAATATAAATGTTAGTAACATAAATGATAATTAGACGACAGTGTCGACCATATATTATTCAGGTGGTATAACCGACCATATATCATTTAGGTGACAGAGCCAACCATAATTAGTATTAAGATTATCGTGCTGATAACGTGTTATAATTCAGTAGGCTTATAACTACCTTTAGTGGTTTGATTCTTGATTAAGAATACTAATAATGAAGTGTAAGAACAAAGATGATAATGGAGAGAAAGAAAGAAACACTTTGTAAGTGTGAGAAATGGTGCAAGTTTAATGCTTGCATGCATGGCTATTTATAGCAAAAATATCACAAGTTTAGGTAATACAATAATATTACTTTTGTGTATCAATAATTGACTATCCATTTATATATATATATATATATATATATATATATATATATATATATATATATATATATATATATATATATATATATATATATATTATAACAATAACAATAATAATACAAATGATGAAGTGTTTTATTTTATACATGTGAGTTTTAAAAAGGAATGCCCATTCTTACATAATTAAATATACTTTTTAAATAAAGATATTTAGTGATTAGTGATGTCTGATTAAAAATAATACTGGCTAAACATAATTAAACCGTAACTCGGCTACTTTTAATCCAATTCGCAAATGATCTCTAAGTTATTTTTGCGACAAAATATATCACTTGTACAAACCTCGTACAAAAAATTGTAGTGTATAGACTACGTACAAAGCATTATGGATTTATTGTAAAATATAGAATATGTTTGGTAAAAAGCTTTTAGTGCCGTAACTTCTAGTCATAATATGGTTAAGGTTACAAATATACTATATAATTTCAGTTTTGTTCTGATACAAGATACATTATATATTATAATAATGACACATAAACAATTGGTTTATAGTCTTATCGGAACAAAAATGAAAGTATATGATCGGTCTGTAGTTTTAAGTTTTTTAATTAAAATAAAATGCTCTTATCTAATAAACATATTCATTTAGTTAAATGTGCTTAAAGTATTTAGACATAAAGAAAAAAATAAAAGATACTATAACTAGTGTTTAAGAAAAAAGATCATAACATTTTGTTTATTTACTTTTTATAAAAAAATAAATTAATTTATCAAACACTTAAATGCATCTAAGCGACTACTCCTTATTAACCTGGCTAACAAGTAATCACTAGCTACGAAGTATCATGTACTAACTATCAACTATTAGCTACCAATTATTTTGCAAAACATGATGTACTAAATATCGTTTCATTAATGACATGTTTTTTTAAATGTAATTGTAATCCATGCTAGTTAGAGAAAACTAGCATGAACTTAACTAATGATACACATACCCTATGAGCTCGTGTAGCACACCAAACAACATTACCGCATGAGCCATGCATGTTTTGCGCTGAAGGAAACAGCATTCAAGTCAAGGACCTGGCGCAAGTCCATACTAGCGCCAAGGTTGCATATGCATGTCAGACGATGCTGTAGCTGGCAGAAGACATCTGGCAGACAAGTGTCAGGTCCGACATAATACTTTTTACTTTTGTCGGGTCAGCTCACACAAGGACGTACAATTGGCAGGTCACGATCTTTTTAGCTCTATTATATAGCAATAGAAGACAAAAAGGATTGCCCTATAAATAATGGATTCCATCCACAACAGAGGAGGCTGAACACTCACTCTACATTCACACCTATACTATATTTGGTATTAAGGTACAAACTAGCTGCGCTATCTATATAGCGCGATTATACCCGCGCTACCGGACATATAGCACTCCACTAGACATACTCTTGATCTATAGGTAACGTTCTATGAACATAAATCCTTTAAACCAGCGCGAGCCATCACCAACCGGGCGACCCGTCGATAGTGGTTATATGTTTAACTACCCCTGATGAGATTCTCATCTTGTAATGGGTTATTCACGGTACTCCGGACCGGAGAGTTAAACTCAATTGACCCTTAAATTCACCTCTCTTTGATGTCAAGTATGGACCGAACCCGACTCATTTATTCTATGCTTGATCACTGACCAACAACCCTAAAGTAGCAATTATGTAGTCACATACATAAATTCAGTGAGTATAATTTGTATTCATTATTTGAATTATTTGATTACACATTAAAAATGAAAAGTTTATAACGTATTGGTTGTTCAAAACGATATTGATTTTGGACATGTTAAGTTAATATTTGTTGTTATTCTACATATGGATTCTGAATCTTCACTGCGGTGACGTAGTGTGTTTTACACGAAATTGGTGATGGCGCATCGGGACTGTGCCGACGTTTAAACGGCCATGTCTTTCCCCAAAAATTGGTCGTACAACTTGGAATCAACGTCCCAGATTGTCGGACCTCAATCTGGATGCTTCAATTTAGTTTATTGTTTTGCTACTGCAACTTCTAATCGGGTATTTGGGTTGACCCATTTTAACTTTTAACGAATGCGACTTGGCAGTTGGCCCATTTTAAGTTTTTCAAATTCAACCACACTTTTTTTTTTTTTTTTTTTTTTTTTTTTTTTTTTTCTTCCAACCACACTTCATGTGTTTTTTTCTAACATTTTTAGGCCCATGGTCAATACTCCTGTAGGTTTAAAATTATAATCGAGCTGAATAACGTTCATGTAATTAAATTCAAAGCCGGTCCTGAGAATTCGAGTGCCCTGGACGATACGAAGCAAAAGGGCCCCAAGACCCGAAATAATAATATAAGATAATTATAAAAAATGATAATTAACTTCATATTAATAATATGGAGTTTGAAAATGTGGAAGGTATATATAATATAGGTAGGCTTGTTTGAAAAAAACTCAAAATTACATAGACTAATATTCATGGCATAATATTTTTGGCCCCTTAAAATTTTGAGCCTTGGACAAAAGTCCACTTTGTCCCCCTCATGGGCCGCCCCTGATTAAATTTACCATTAAATTATATTACATTACATTTATCTTATGTTAAAACCAATATAAAAGAGGGTAGAATAAATACCCTGTTGTTTTTACCAACATCGGATACCTTTGTCTAAAATTAACGAGTATTTGAGGTGCTTTTTATAGAAAAGTAAACCCTGGATCAAGTGTAATGTTCGGGCACATGGTCAAGGATCCAAGGTACTTTTTTAATGTACTTGACTAATTTCTTCGATATATCCTCTCAAATTTATATATGTTCTTGTTTTAACAGGAAAATACAAAACAATAAACTACTCCGTACTAACTAACTAATTATAAATGATAAGTAGAATTGTAGAAAAGTAACTAAGTAGTTTTAGCATTAAATATTACTATTTGAATTAATTATTGGATCCCAGGAAAGAGCATAGACGAAGGAATAATGTTCAAAATACCAAAAATCATTACCTTGTTTGTATGCCTTGTGAAATAATAGTGGCCATGGCAACAATGGCGGCACATGCATACATTCAAATCTTATCTACCTATAATCTCTAGTTTGGTTTGTGCCATTATTATATTTATACCTTCTAACGATCATGTGAACGTGAATCTTTGTTTGGTTTTCTGGTAGTTGGTCTTAAGGGTAATGTTCTAACACTTTTCGGCGAATAACATCTTGCATTTTACAACGGACCAGCGTGGTTCCTCAGGAGTTGGCGTGGTGAGGGTGTTGGTGATTCGGGCTCGATGTCTATTATTTCTATTCATTGGATTGTTGGTGGGTGGTTGATTCAACAATTCCTTCCTCGTGGCTACGTGATTTGGATTAGTTTTTTTCGCCTGCAATGTTAGCATCAATACTTCTGATCATGTTTCGGTTCTCTAAAAGTTTAGAGGGTTTGTGTTGTTTGTGTATGTAGCGTTTGTTCTATTGGAGCAATTGTTTGTTTCCCTGGTGATTATGTTTGTCGATCAACCGGTCCTGTACTATTTGATGCCATGGGCGAGAGGATGAAAAAATGACCCGACTAACTTATAATTAATAACCACGTTAAATTCGTCTCGATTCCCAAATTAATTATTATACAAGATGTAATAACCAAAAGTGAATAAATTACAAATCAAATTTGAACTTCCAAATAATCAAGGACCTGGAAATATTAAGAGAACACAACAAATTTGAGATTGTGAGTTCGATTCTTTATGTCGACAAAAATAGTGTCTTTGTTTTCTTCACAAAAAATAATATTTAAAATATATTACTGTAGTATACTTTATTACTTTATTTATTACCCTAATAATATTTAAAATATATTACTGTAGTATACTTTATTACTTTATTTATTACCCTACACACAACTCAATATATAAGGATAATATATATAGTTGGAATGCTTTTTCCCTGAAAATTGAGCTTAAATTTTTTTTTTTTCAGCGAAAAGACAAATAATATTAGAAATGAAAGAAGATCATCAAAATGATGAAGGCTTAAAATTTATACAGAGTACGTAATTAAATAAAAAGTAAAAGTTTAAAATAAAAATAGCATTGAATTGTAGGGAATAATATAGGTTCTACATCATATCCGTCTCTTTTACTCCATCATAGGGGGTTAAATTGTTAATGTAACATACTTGAGGACTTTAACTATAGATATAAAGAACAACAAAGGGTAGATATTTACAGTAATATTTCATAGTCAATTCAATTTCTCCTCCAAAACAAACCCTAAGTCTCAAATTTTTTCCACAAACCCTAAGTCTCAAATGTTTTCCAATGACTTCAATAAATTGACTTTAACAATAATGGTTTACCTTATATGCCCAAAATATTCATATATTAAGAATTAATTATCTAAAAATCAAATTTTTCAGCTACATAATTTCAGAATTGACATGAACATTTTGATGCCCCTTGTTAATTGCTGCCCTGGGCGGTCGCCCCTCCAGCCCACCCCCAGGGCCGGCCTGCACACACGTAAGCTTGTGTCACATGGTTGTCAATTTTTTACTATACAAGTAGACCGTATGATCTATTCAATAAATCACTCGTCTTCGTTCATTATGCTTTGGTCTCCTCCCTCCTTTTCGTGCTCGCTTTCTCGGGTTCTGATATCTTTTTTAGCCACCAGAGTCAAATCTCAGGCGGCGATTTTAGGGTGGCTCTCAAATCCAGGTGGTTGACGGTGTTTTTGGTTTGATTGGGTGGCTGTTTTTTCCATTTTTTTTTTATTTTTTTTTTGCATTTTTCCGACGAATCATTGTTACAATCAGAGTTTTTAAATGGGTAGGGGTGCTTCGTCCACCGCTTTGGTGGTGATATACACTACTTGTCACTTTTCTCTCTCTACTGCCAGAGAGGTCTGCTTTTTTTATTTATTCGGATCTTGTTTTCTGGCGACGACTATTCCCTCTAGGTCCTCTCATTTTCGTTGTTTCTTTAGATGTTTCGTTGGGTTTCCATTGTTGGGTTGTATTCTCTTCCCCGTTCTCTGTTTTTCGACTGCAAACGTTACAGTTAATCGTGGTGTTATGCATCGATTATGGTTGGAGTGTGCTCGGGTATGGGCCTGATAATTGTTTTGTTTAGCTAAGCTATGGTGGCCGACTAGTAGGAGGTCGGATCTTGGTGACCTTTGGGTGGCTAGATCTTGGTTATTATGTTGTTTCCAAGTCTATTCAGTCTTTTTCCTTGCTCCTTAGTTTTCTATGTTTTTTTGTAGCGTTCTTTCAACTTTGATTTATCTCGGGTTTTTTTGGTCATGCTTGTTTTTTTTCAGTTGTCGTGCACTTCCGTATGAGTTTTCCACATTTTTCCAAGTTGAGTGTGGATATTCTTTGATCACCGAACTGATACTAGTTGCAGGCCCTTAGAGGTGGTTTTGGATTGTGTGCCTATGTGGTGATTTGGGGTGTTTCTTTTTGGTCTTTTTAATACAACCGTTGGATGGTGCGGATGATAGGTGAAGTTGGTTTGTTCATCTTTACTTTCAGAAGGCGATATATGCTTGTTGGTTTGGAGTTTCTTTAGGGTCATTGGCTCCAGGTTTAACGACCCAATCCGTTATCTAACCAATTACACTAAATGTTTTCTTATATATATACAGCAGAGGGGTACGCGGCGCGCAGCCCCATGTGTGTGCGACGCGCACAAGGCCTGATGTAACAACCCAACCCTCGTTATAACAAAAACACGACCCAAAAAAAAAAAATTCTGGGCCTGTACAACTGGACGGCGTCCAGTACTGAAGACCTGGACGGCGTCCAGCCTTTTTGGACGGCGTCCAATTAGGCTAAAAAGTTCTGTTCAGTTTTACATTACGCTTGAACGAAAAACCCGCTTCCCGACAATTTCCAACGAACCAATTATCACAACATATCCAAATAAGTAAAGCTAATAGATTTCCAACATCGAAACGAGTTTTACAAAATGGGGCCCACAACGGTCGTTTTACGAGTTTCGTACAAATCATGAGTTTCGACCACATTAGTTTAATTACCAAATGACACTATGAGCATGATGTTTGGGGGTTAAACTACCCAAGTCTCGGTCAAACTCCAAAAGTTATCAAATCCCAAAAGCGTCCCCTAAACAACAAGCGGGATCTCTAATTGATGTGTGCAGAGGTGTATATGAAATAGCTTATATTTTACTAGAAAAACTATTAAATACGATACAATTTTACACAAGATATTTATTTATTTATAGAATGAATATACTTAAACCTTGCTACAACACTTATAGGCAGTGTACCTAATCGTACAGTAGTGTAGTTTTTAGTAAGTCCGGTTCGTCCACAGGGAATCTTTTAAACAAAGATATTAGTTTTAATTTATAAAAATACAAATATATATATAAGTAATATTATTATTATAAAGGGGGGTTTTTACCGTTTAATGACCGGTTTGTCGATTTTAAAAACTTTAGTCGCAGTTAAAATCTAATGTAAAATATTAAATAAATAAAAGACTTAATTTAAAGCGTAAAATAAATAACGATAATGAAATTGCGATAAATAAAAGTGTGATAATTAAAAAATACGAAAATTAAAAGTGCAATTAAATACAATAACAATAAATAAAAGTGCGATAATTAGAAGTGCAATTAAATATGAAAATAAAGGAAATTAAATATGAAATAAAAGAATTATGCTTATTTAAACTTCCGTAATCATGATGTTTGACGTGTTGATTTTAGTTTTATGCCCATGAGTTAATTGTCCTTTGTCCTGGATTATTTAATATGTCCGTCTGGTTTTTGTCCATAACAGTCCATCAGTCATAAATATAAAGTGCGAGTGTCCTCGTCAAATTATCCTTATACCCGAAGTTAAATATTCCAACTAATTGGGGACTTAAACTGTAACAAGGTTTTATTACTTTGTTTAATAATTACACCAGGTTATCGACTGCGTGTAACCCAAGGTTTTAATATTTTGTTATCAATTATGCCAAGTGTCCTTGTACATAATTTTAACCCTGTTTTAATAATTCTAGTGACTATTAATCCATTCCCGTGTCCGGTTAAATGAACTATTATTCGTACATATAAATACCCCGCCCATCGTGTCCGATCGAGTGTATATGGTTATTTATATGGACGTCCAATTGTAAATCTTTATATTAAAATTAACAAACTATCATTTAGTTAAACAAATATAAAGCCCATTAATAGCCCATAGTCTTATTTCCACAAGTGTCGTTCTTTTGTCCAAACCCCAATTATGGTACAAAATCCAATTACCCAATTTTAGTAATTAGCCCAACATCATGATTACTTCGGATTAAATAAGCATAATAATAACTTAGCTACGAGACATTAAATTAAAAAGGTTGAACATAACTTACAATGATTAAAAATAGCGTAGCGTTACACGGACATAATTTCGACTTACACCCTTACAACATTCGCTAACATACCCTTATTATTGGAAATTAAAATTAAAATTAAAATTAAAATTATAATATATATATATATATATATATATATATATATATATATATATATATATATATATATATACTTTACGTATGATGAATGAGAAAAAGATGTGTTTTTGAGTCCAAAACTCGCGAACTTTATAGGACAGGCCTGGAAAAAGGGCTCATGCGATCGCATGAGCTTTGCCCTTCAAGGCCATGCGATCGCATGGCAGCTGGGGAGAGTCACATGTGGTTGTTTTCTTATGCCGACGGTTTATATAATATAATATATATATTAATTTTAAGAATTAATTATATATTATATTATATTCATGTGCATAGTTGACTTGTAATTTTTAGTCCGTTGCGTCGAGCGTTGAGAGTTGACTCTGGTCCCGGTTCCCGATTTTCGAACGTCCTTGCGTATAATTTAATATCTTGTACTTTGCGTTTTGAATCTTGTACTCTTGTAATTCTGAGACGTTTCTTATCAATAATTGGAACCTCTTTGATTATACTTTGTACTTTTGAGCTTTTTGGTCGTTTACGTTTTCAATTCGTCGAATCTGTCTTTTGTATTCACCTTTTATTATTTAAATGAATATCACTTGTAAATAGAACAATTGCAACTAAAAGCTTGTCTTTCTTGAGGGATAATGCTATGAAATATATGTTCGTTTTTAGCATTATCAAATATTCCCACACTTGAGTGTTGCTTGTCCTCAAGCAATATAGTCTTGAAATATACTAGAATCACTTCTTTATTCTTCACACTTTGTACATCAGTAATTTCATTACGGCGGTATGAACGATGGTAGTAACGTTATGGTTTACAGTCTCACACGACTATAAAAATTTAGATCCGTTAGGAAATTGGATCTTTATGAAAACATTTGATCTTTTTGAAAATTCAATCTAGTTTTTACCCTAGATAAGTTTTCCGGAATAACCCTTCACCGGTGTTTGTAAATTCATTTTGTTGGTTTGGTGGGTTTCAGATTTGAAAATTTTAGCTCAAAACTTGTGGTTTTGTGTCACCCACTTGCTAACCTTGTATTAGGAAAGCAACACGTCCAGTTTACTTGTTCCGTATATTACCTTTCGATAAACTACCGTCCGGCTGTAAAGGAAAGCGTTGAACAAGCAACTGTTAAGGCAATGTCCCCTGACATGCTTTTAATTATGGTCTATAACGTGTCGGACGCAATTACTATCCTTGGTAGGAGCAATAGTAAAGCTCACCATTATAATTTTTTGGTCTGGCACAAGGTCCTGTCTTTGACCATGCTATGCAACCACCGTTCTTACGGTTGACACCCGATTTGGTTCAGGTGACCTAATGAATTCCAGGTGAATTCCTAGGATTTTACGTTCAATGGTAATGAACGCATTGAAAATGGGTTTTCAGAAAACAAATCGGTTTGTAATTTTGATCAAAATATTTTCTCGTTCAAGCTCGAGTTTAGATATCATTGAATTCCATGAGTTTGTAATTCTCAATCTTTAAGGTCAATCTCTAGGATTGAGTAATATCAGTCTTAAAAGCTGATTTTTGATCTTTAAGGAGATTATCCTTTCTGGGGGTCTGATTCATTAGTCTTATCCAGCTGATTTGCACGGCGTCCTCCCCATTTTACAAGACAGATCCTCTCATGGTTAGGATAAGTCTGACCACTTGGCGACCCTGTTTTATGCTGAGGTCTGTGGATTTTCTGCTGATTTTAGAGATGGCTTTTCTAGATTTTTCGTCAACCTACAGCTGGTCTGGACGACAACTTCATGACCTAAATTAAGAAGCGCGTTTCTTTTTCGGAAGACTTTACTTCCTTTTAATGATGGAATTGATTCATCGTGTAGATCCATCTTTCTTACAGTAAATCGGGTAAAACTGTTTAGTTTAGTCCAAAGCAAAAGTATCTTCAATTATTTGTTACAAAAATATGTGACATATGTTTAAGATAACTTGGTAAATTTTCCCACACTTGGCTTTTATTTTCTTTTATTTGTCTTTTTATTGGCCTCTATTCCATTTTAAATGAATTCTAACATTTTGGTTTGTTTCTCAATTTATGTCCTTTCCAAGGTAACAATAATTTCGGTGTTAACACCTAGTTTTATCGTTCATAAATATGTATAAACATGATTTTGAGTTCATTTAATTGAAAATTTTGAAAATTTTTACTAGAATTGGGTAGTCAGTATATAAGACTAGGGCTGTTCTTTATTATCAGAGAGCACTAGATTCTGATACAACTACTGCGTTACTAGTATTTTTAATGGTAACCAAGTGTATAAAGTAAAAATTTTAAAATTCCGAAATAATTTAACCCCTTCCCACACTTAAGATCTTGCAATGCACTCATTTGCAAGAAATCAGTAACAATTTAAATTATTGAGGGTGATTAGCGCAGAAAAATGATTAAATTTTACCAAAGTTTCTAAACATATTGGCGTTTGTTTGATGAATGATAAATGGTGCATATCATTTGTTCATTCCGTCTTGTTGTTACATCACATTTATTTTTCATCTTGTCGTCAAAATTAGTTACTTTTGCTGAACTTAATGCCAGTCTTTGAAAATGCGCTGTTTTACCCTGTTTTGTACAATCGACAATATACATACATACAAATATAAACATGCATGGCAATTTGAAATGGGACTTAATATTCCACTTTCAAATCCTAAATGTGAAATATTAGTACACAATAATAATAAAAATGTTAAAAATTACACAAATATATCCAATAACATAAGTTTAAACATGAAAAAGTAAAAAGATAAAAATATAAAAATCATAAAAATAACCAATGGAACCAAATCAGTCTGGATAGGGATTCCAGTTCATCTCGTCAGGTGGGTTCCATTGTTGGTTATAGGTGTTCTGATAGGCTTGGTTATAGTCATACTGGTTGTCACACCCCCCAAAATGGACCAGGGGTAATTGTGACCAATCATATCATAACACAGTTGTATAAACGAGAACGACTCTATATGAGACTTTTTAAATAAAACCTTTGTTAATAAAACAGCGGAAGCAGTAATACATGTTTACATTATTATTAAAACGTAAAATAAATGTTTATGACCTAAAATATAATATGCGATGTGGACTCCATGCAAGCATCAAATCTATCATCACAAAGTTGCAAACAGCTAGCTCAATCATCACTTGAGACAAAACATGCTTAAAGTGTCAACCAAAAAGGTAGAGTGAAATTCACAGGTTTATAAATAATATCCAAAGTTTTAGACCGCAAGATTTAGTTTAAAGTTGATTGATATAGAAATATCAATCTAAAAGTGTTGCTGCATTTTGTAATATCGCTACTAAACAAGTTTACCCTATGACACCTTGTACTGTCAGTGTCGTGGAATCATTATTATGTAACCAAAGACCAACGGTCGAATGGTTAGAGACGTTACTCTCAATAGGCCTACTCACAATAGTTAAGTTTGCATTTAAACGTAGCAATTAACGATGTTACGGTAAGAATTTAGCATGAATCAAAGCATGACAGCATAGTTAACAATTTAGTACTTGTGTCTAAGCGTAAAACAGTTATAAAGCAAGCATGTGTCTCACCCCAAAAGTTATAAAACAATTATGAAATAGTAAAAAGTGGGGCTATGAAGTTCACCTTAGTAGCACAAAAGAGTATTCCACGAAAGAATTGAACCGAAGGACGTGACCGAGATCTCAACCTAGAGATAGAACGTATGATCAGACATTTCCTAACAGACAATAGTATATAGTACTATATTGATAGTAATGGTTCACTAAAGAATTTCCATTTTCGGAAGGTTACTATTTATGGAAAGTTTCCACTTATAGTAATTTTTCAATTTTAGAAAGTTCGGGTTAATCTTTAGCAAGACGTTGTATAACTTTACTCAAACTTCGTTGCTATCAAATAAGTCAGGAATGACCAGATGTAACCGGGGGCCCATGACTCTTGACCAGAATCTAAGTCATGGCATTCGAGATCCACAAGCTTACCCATAAATGGCAACCTAGACATCATTCACTTACGACCGTGAGTAGCGATGAAGTTCACATGAATTGTACATTATCTTTGATTAACCTTCACTTTAGGTTTATATGTTATAATATATGTTATATTATATTTATTAATGTATTAACAATTTGATTATCTTATATTATATACTATAAGTTATTATTATTATTAAATTAGTATAGTTATTAAATAAGTGTTTATTAATAATGTATTGTTATTAACTTACATTATAAGCATTATACTTTATTATATAGTACACTTAGTTATTAATCGTAAGTTATAATAATAATATTAATTTAGTATATGTAATATACTTATGTTAATCGAAAATCATACTAATATATGTTAATTCGAATATTAATTTATTAAATATTATATTTATAATTTTTATAAACTTAGTTAATTATACAATTCAGTAGGATATTTTATAAAAATAATTTTATCAAGTTTTTGTATTTATTTCTCACTTTTCTTTATATATATATATATATATATATACTCGGTTTATATTAATCAAATTTAATTAGGTAATAAATATTAAAATGACCTAAATAAATAATTTTATATTTTTTACAGGTTCTATATTATGTAAAAATGTTATAAAAATTATTAAATCAAATTTTATATCAAAATATTATTTATTTAATGTTTTCTAATTATTTAACCATTGTAATCGGCCTATAATTAAATAAATAGGAAAAATAATTTAAAATTAATTTTTATATTTTTTTTAAAGTATCTAGTGATGCTACTAATCATATAAAAATTTTATTAAAATATTTAATACACGTTTGTATTTATTTTGTATTTTCTTTATTATTTCCCTCGGTTTAGAATAATGCAAAAGTAAATTCTTTTTAAATACTAATCGTCCCATTTATTTAATTTTTATAATTTTTGCTTGTTTATAAAAGTATAATAATCTCAAAAAAATTTATAATTATTTTTATTACTGTTTAATATTTTATTACAAATTTTATATTGTTTTTATGTTTAAATACTACATAATTCGTATTTAATTATAAATAATATTCCATAAATTATCAAAATTATTTTTATACATCATAATACTTATAATACTAATTATAACATGTAAAAATAATTTATATATATTAAATTCGAATTTTTAAAGAATATACAAAAAATAAAAGCAATTCGATAAAAAAATATAGAAAATACCTCAAGTACTTTCCCAAGTTTGTAAGAGAGTTTTTTCAAAGATTTGATACAAGTTTTTATGAAATGGAAGTGGGTATTTATAGGAAAAAAATAGTTGGTGAAAAGAAAAAAATATAAATAAAATAAAGGTGCCAATTTTGACAAAAAATAAAAACATGTTAAAAATGTTTTTAATAAGTTTTTGTTTTTGAAAATATTTAGTCAAAATTTATGGGCTCATTATTTAATTTATAAAAAAATCTCTTTTTTTATAAGCTAAAAATGTATATATATAATGATTAAAATAACTTATCATTTAATTAATAATTATGTTTCATATAGTTTTAAATATAATACGTATTAATATTAATATTAACTAAAGTTATTTTATATAATTAGTGTAAACTTTAGTTAACAAAAAGTGTCGACTAAAAATAAATATTTGATCAATGTCAAATTTAATTATATATTACGTATGGATAACAACCCTGTAGTCAAATTAGTCAATTCAGGTATGAAAATATGAGGGTTGTTATAGTACCTACCCGTTAAAAGAAATTTCGTCCCGAAATTTAGTTGTTGCCATTAATCGGTGTTGTTCGTACATAGACGAGGATATTTACGTTTTATTTGGTTTTCACGTTCCCAGGTATGCTCGGGGCCTTGCGTGAATTCCAACGGATAGAATATTGTTCTGTTTCAAGAATTAAAATCATACAAACCATAATTTCTACAAGTTCTTCTACGAAGTGCATTTTATTATTAATGCGGAGATCATTCAAAATGATGATGTTATACAAGTCATTTCAGTAAATTGGATATATAAAATGTGTTATGAATAATATCGAGCTCATTTAAACCTTGAGCGTTTATGCCACCACGCTAGGGTAGACAAAATAGAGAGGAGTTCATGAAAATCATAGTCGTGAAATTTGATAGAGATTATCATTCTTTACAACAAGAATGATGAATATGAGTTGAAAATATTGTTTTATCAACATTAGGTAATATGGATAAAACGATTCGATTATAGGAAGAGTATAAATGAAGTTATCTTAAAAGTTTGAAATAAGGAAATATCAGTTTGCCTTAACTTTTAACATAATTAAAGTTGATTTCCGGAATTCAAGGGATTTAAAGGAAATCTTTATAATCTGTATAAGATTTGATTCTCCGGTAATTAAGGAAATTAAAATTGCCTTGATTGTTGTGTCTAGAATTTTGCTATAAATTAGCTTCTTCTGTTTCATTATCTTCACCACTTCTATACTTTCTTTCTCGATTCATACTTCCAAAGATTGTGAAAATGCTCCATCCAGTTCTTATCCTGGATATTTTTCTGACTATCGTTTCTGTCATTCTTCTTTTTCATTTACCCCCAGAGGAATCTGTTTACTTCTACAATTACCTTGGGGTTATAGTGTTTTTAATTCTCCCGTGTCTTTATGTTGCTATACGCATTGATATACACGGTTTGTAATTTCTGTGTTGTTATCGGGCTTTATATTTTCCCTTATATGTCGGAGCTTTATGCTTTTGTTTCTTCTTCCCGACTTCAAGTCAAGCGAATAATGGTCCAGAACTCGTAGGTCTGAAGTTTCGAATGATCATAATTTATAAAGTAGAAAGGAAAGGTAATAGCACGATTTGATTTGTCAAATTACCAGAATATTCGAAAAAGACCGAATCATCAAGAAAAATATTTTATTGATATGTTTAGAGGTTAAATAGAATGTAAGAGTCGTGTAACATGGCGAATGGTGATTTATACAGTCTATGAATCATCATCTTCCATTAAAAATTAGCATGACTTACTGTAATATAATCACGTTGGCCTGACGTCATTATATTATACTAACTCATGCTTCAATTCCCAACACTTCTTCAAATCATTCATAATTTAAACTTGAATTTTACAGAATATAGAAACTAATACAGTTTCCTTTATGATGTGATAAAGATATCGCAAAGAGATAATTAATTGCGGACAAGAATCGTTATGATGATATCATCAGAAATATAGAGGATATTTATGATGATATTTTGGAATTTCTAAGTTCGAAAATTGATGAAGAAAAATTTTCCGCAAGCTTTTAACATGACTTCGGAGCAAGATATTCTCTAAAGAATTCATCGGATCCAGAATTACCTGGATTCTTTGAATATAGGGTTTGGTCCCTGTATTTGTCCTTGGTCTCCTCTATGGTTAGCTCAATCCGTTTTTCAGTTCCAAATTTTCTTTTGAGCTTTTCCAACGTACCATTCTTTATTATAAAACTTTTGGCCATTGAGACCATCTACAATTTTGCTATTTCCTCTGCATTTAATGCAGCCATATTTGAATCATTGGTTATCAATCCGAGATGGTTTCAAGAAATTTTGTTTTTAGATGATTAAACGCTGATTGTAATCGTCAACGGATCTAATGGTTGATGAATAGGCGTTGTTGATTTCAAAAGAAATGAACGATAATTTCGGTGGTTTGATGTGATAATTCATCATAGAATACGAATGAATATAATTCATGAATGTAGTGATTTTTTTTAGAAGGATAACACCTGCTAAAGCTTTACTTGGATTCTGATATGTCAAAATTAGAATAGATAATTGAATTTGTATGAAGATGGTTGTTCTTTTTAGTGAACGGATACATATATCTTGTGGATGTATAGTTACTGATTATTGAATCATAATTTGTAGAATGTATGGTGTAACATATTAATGTGAAATCTAAATATTTCTCAGGTATTACCTACCCGTTAAAATATTTTCACAATTAACAGTTTGTACAAAAGAATTACAATCTTTATGAAGATATACATTCATATATGTATTCTTCAGATAGGTTTAATGAGTAATATAATATTAAACTCATTTAATTTGCTGTTGAAACGAGAGTAAATAATCTTCAAAATCTTAGAGATTTCATAATTGTCGCGAAATATTTCGCTAATGAAGTTATGATTCAATAGTTCATCGTTCATTGTTATAGATATACCTTGGTGTATGATGTTGGTGCTCGTGTAATCCTTGTGAAATTCACAAGACACGAATAATGTTTTTCTAAAAAGTTTCGAGTATATCAAAAATGGAAGTATACAATCAATCTTGTATTTGAGTAATACACTTGGTTTATTATGAAACGGAGTTTATTGTGTTGAAGCAGTGATTAACGATTGTTAAGTCATTAACAAAGGATATACATCATAGCATATTGTCATATGAATTAACCAAGTAGTACATACTAGTTAAGATTCACACGTAATAGCTTAGTATGAAAAGATTTATTATTGTTCCAATCCAAATATATAAAGTATACATATATAGTTCTTCAGGAAGAATGAGTCAATACATCTTAACTCATTATTACTAATATTCCTTGGTATCTATGGGGCGTATGATGTTGATGTTCGAGGTACTGAGTGTGATATTGAGGCGTGGGATGCGGATGTTGTTGTTGGTGAAACTGATGCTATTGGTGGTGATGCTGATGGTACTGGTTATGCTGCTGGTGCTGCTGCTGGTGTTCGTAGGTTCCACACCATATTCTCCAGAGCCACCACTCGAGCGCGAAGCTCGTTGACTTCTTCTATTATTCCGGGATGATTGGCGGTTCGAACAAGTGGATGAATAAGATCTAGAATTTTAGATATTATATATTCGTGACTGGATATCCTGGAAATGAGGGTGAAAATAGTGTTCCGAACGGGTTCGCCGGTAAGTGCTTCAGGTTCTTCACCAAGAGGTGAATTCGGTTGGTGGAAGGGATTACCTTCTTCTTGTCTCCATTGATTAAGTTTACTACGAACCCATCCCCAATTCATCCAAAATAGATGATGACTGATTGGTTCGTTTGTTCCGGTTACGCTACCATTGGAGCTCGAGGAATTGGTTGAGAAATCCATATTATGTGATTTGAATTAGGGTTTGATATGAGATTAGTGTTGAATACTGGATGATATATTCATCTCCTTGAATATGTATATGTAGCAAAAAGATTTTCGTAATTTACGGAGGAAATTTAGGAAAAGTGTTAGACAAAGATTATTGGGATAGATACGATAAGATATAATAAGATATGATGTGTCTATACTCTAATAATAGTAGTATGACGTGTCTAGATGATAAGTATGTAATCTGATAATCTTTTGATTAAAGATTTTCAATTCGTAATGTCCTATTCAGGTCCAGGGGCTTGAGCTATAGGATCCTTTAAATCAGTAATCCAAACGCTTTCTATTCTATAGTTTCGTAGATGTCATCCGTCAGGAAAATTCAATGATCAAAACAACAAGAAAGCAAAGAAAGTAATGAATATGAATAGTGATGACATTATAATGTCTTTGAGATTCTCGATAACTCAATAACATTTTCTGGTTCGCAAACCGATGCATAAAGGCATAAGGCATATAGGTACGTGATATAACAGGGAGTTATATACGTTTGAGTATGAATAGTAACAAATATAGAAGTATCAAAATTCATGGATAATATTTCATGTAATACATAAGTAATACACAAACCATGATAGATGACTTAGGAATGTCAAGAATTTCAGAAATCGTAGTGTCGCATTTAAACGCGGTGGCGTAATTGGATAGTACTTAGAAAAGTGAACAGATTTCTTAGATTGACTTGGCATTCTAAGATTAGTAAAGTTTCTAGAGTATAGTGTAGCATTTAACAATTAAAGGCAACAATTAAAGGCACTATAGTCAAGGAAAGTTGTAGTCCTACATTGCTAAGGTACCTAATTGTATAAGGCACACTTAAAATGCAATCCCGGTTCTCTACAACAGCACTGCTCTGATACCAATCTGTCACACCCCCCAAAATGGACCAGGGCTAATTGTGACCAATCATATCATAACACAGTTGTATAAACGAGAACGACTCTATATGAGACTTTTTAAATAAAACCTTTGTTAATAAAACAGCGGAAGCAGTAATACATGTTTACATTATTATTAAAACGTAAAATAAATGTTTATGACCTAAAATATAATATGCGATGTGGACTCCATGCAAGCATCAAATCTATCATCACAAAGTTGCAAACAGCTAGCTCAATCATCACCTGAGACAAAACATGCTTAAAGTGTCAACCAAAAAGGTGGAGTGAAATTCACAGGTTTATAAATAATATCCAAAGTTTTAGACCGCAAGATTTAGTTTAAAGTTGATTGATATAGAAATTTCAATCTAAAAGTGTTGCTGCATTTTGTAATATCGCTACTAAACAAGTTTACCCTATGACACCTTGTACTGTCAGTGTCGTGGAATCATTATTATGTAACCAAAGACCAACGGTCGAATGGTTAGAGACGTTACTCTCAATAGGCCTACTCACAATAGTTAAGTTTGCATTTAAACGTAGCAATTAACGATGTTACGGTAGGAATTTAGCATGAATTAAAGCATGACAGCATAGTTAACAATTTAGTACTTGTGTCTAAGCGTAAAACAGTTATAAAGCAAGCATGTGTCTCACCCCAAAAGTTATAAAACAGTTATGAAATAGTAAAAAGTGGGGCTATGAAGTTCACCTTAGTAGCACAAAAGAGTATTCCACGAAAGAATTGAACCGAAGGACGTGACCGAGATCTCAACCTAGAGATAGAACGTATGATCAGACATTTCCTAACAGACAATAGTATATAGTACTATATTGATAGTAATGGTTCACTAAAGAATTTCCATTTTCGGAAGGTTACTATTTATGGAAAGTTTCCACTTATAGTAATTTTTCAATTTTAGAAAGTTCGGGTTAATCTTTAGCAAGACGTTGTATAACTTTACACAAACTTCGTTGCTATCAAATAAGTCAGGAATGACCAGATGTAACCGGGGGCCCAGGACTCTTGACCAGAATCTAAGTCATGGCATTCGAGATCCACAAGCTTACCCATAAATGGCAACCTAGACATCATTCACTTACGACCGTGAGTAGCGATGAAGTTCACATGAATTGTACATTATCTTTGATTAACCTTCACTTTAGGTTTATATGTTATTATATATGTTATATTATATTTATTAATGTATTAACAATTTGATTATCTTATATAATATACTATAAGTTATTATTATTATTAAATTAGTATAGTTATTAAATAAGTGTTTATTAATAATGTATTGTTATTAACTTACATTATAAGCATTATACTTTATTATATAGTATACTTAGTTATTAACCGTAAGTTATAATAATAATATTAATTTAGTATATGTAATATACTTATGTTAATCGAAAATCATACTAATATATGTTAATTCGAATATTAATTCATTAAATATTATATTTATAATTTTTATAAACTTAGTTAATTATACAATTCAGTAGGATATTTTATAAAAATAATTTTATCAAGTTTTTGTATTTATTTCCCACTTTTCTTTATATATATATATATATATATATATATATATATATATATATATATATATATATATATATATATATATATATATATATATATATATATATATATATATATACTCGGTTTATATTAATCAAATTTAATTAGGTAATAAATATTAAAACGACCTAAATAAATAATTTTATATTTTTACAGGTTCTATATTATGTAAAAATGTTATAAAAATTATTAAATCAAATTTTATATCAAAATATTATTTATTTAATGTTTTCTAATTATTTAACCATTGTAATCGGCCTATAATTAAATAAATAGGAAAAATAATTTAAAATTAATTTTTATATTTTTTTTAAAGTATCTAGTGATGCTACTAATCATATAAAAATTTTATAAAAATATTTAATACACGTTTATATTTATTTTGTATTTTATTTATTATTTCTCGTTTAGAATAATGCAAAAGTAAATTCTTTTTAAATACTAATCTTCCCATTTATTTAATTTTTATAATTTTCGCTTGTTTATAAAAGTATAATAATCTCAGAAAAAATTTATAATTATTTTTATTACTGTTTAATATTTTATTACAAATTTTATATTGTTTTTATGTTTAAATACTACATAATTCGTATTTAATTATAAATAATATTCCATAAATTATCAAAATTATTTTTATACATCATAATACTTATAATACTAATTATAACATGTAAAAATAATTTATATATATTAAATTCGAATTTTTAAAGAATATACAAAAAAATAAAAGCAATTCGATAAAAAATATAGAAAATACCTCAAGTACTTTCCCAAGTTTGTGAGAGAGTTTTTCCAAAGATTTGATACAAGTTTGTATGAAATGGAAGTGGTATTTATAGGAAAAAAATAGTTGGTGAAAAGAAAAAAATATAAATAAAATAAAGGTGCCAATTTTGACAAAAAATAAAAACATGTTAAAAATGTTTTTAATAAGTTTTTGTTTTTGAAAATATTTAATCAAAATTCATGGGCTCATTATTTAATTTATAAAAAAATCTCTTTTTTATAAGCTAAAAATATATATATAATGATTAAAATAACTTATCATTTAATTAATAATTATGTTTCATATAGTTTTAAATATAATACGCATTAATATTAATATTAACTAAAGTTATTTTATATAATTAGTGTAAACTTTAGTTAACAAAAAGTGTCGACTAAAAATAAATATTTGATCAATGTCAAATTTAATTATATATTACGTATGGATAACAACCCTGTAGTCAAATTAGTCAATTCAGGTATGAAAATATGAGGGTTGTTATACTGGTTAAAGGGTGGTCGGATGTCGGGGCTGTGTGGCGGAAAATAAGCAGGTCGAGTAGGTACATAGTTATTTGGTACCTGATATGATAGCTGGCTCATGATTTGGTGCTGATGAACTAACCAGCTATCGTGTTGGCGTCGCCTATAATCCTCGTATACTCGCTCGAAGTTCCACTGCTCGTACATACTATGTTTGGCCGCGCTCGTCATTGCTTCCTCATCTATACGAACGTGGACGTCAAGAATAGCATCTCGTAAGACATCCCTAATGTCTTCCGCCTCCTCCATTTCCTCGTCTGAGCCCCTCTCTACCTGAGGATGAGGGCCCTCATAAGGTACTGCCTGGTTGCGTCTACTTTTCAATACCTTAGCACCCACATAAACTTTCAATCCTAAAGGCTCAACCTGTTCTCTACAAATTTGTAATGGACCCCCTTGGTTCCTATCAACACCTAAATACTCTCCAATGAGAGTAACAAAAATACCTCCTCCTATTATACTCCCGTCCTGCATTCCTTCTACCATTTTAGATAAATAGAAACCAACACAGTAAGGGATATTGACAAAGCTTCTAGGATCCCGAATACACTTTAGGTAGAATAAATCATGTAAGGTTATTTTTTCTTTATTGTTACCTCTTTGTGTAGTCGAGTTAGCCAAAAATCTATGAATGATACGAAGCTCAGCTCTGTCAATATGTGTATAGGAGTGTCCTCCCGCTCGTGTAAAAACATCAAAATGTGACATACGCCTCCAAATGGCGTCAGCGTCAAAGTTGCTATCTACCCTTTCACCATAATGAATCAAATTTGTACAATCGGGTAGTAGCAACTCACCAGGAGTATATATCTGTAAGGCCCTGGCCATGTCCAGCATGGACATTCTGTACATCCTACCGCCAAGGATAAACCTAAGAAATCTTCTATCATCTATTCTAACTATATTTGTATCAAGTGATACAGTACTCATGAGCTCAACACACCATTCCTTATATACAGGTCTACGAATGGTGAAAAGACGTTCCCAATCTGTAAAAGAAGAGTTCCCGTACCTCTGAATCAGTAGCAGTCTGACTCTATTAGCTAGCTGAACTCTTTCCAAAGGATCCCAATCGATTACCCTTGGCACCTCTACATTTTTAGTTACCAATCTGAATTTGTTCCTTTGATATGTCTCGTAATCCCTCCATCTTCTATCAAATCTCAGATTAGGATGCAAAGTGTGCTCAGAAATCGTTGGGTATTCTACTGGCGGCCTCATCGGGAATACTAAAAATTCATTAACAAACTGTACCGGATCATAATAAGGTATGTGTTGATCAGGCTGTTGTTGTGGTTCTTGTTTGTGTTCTGGCTCGTGTTGCATTTCTGGTTCTGGTTCTGGTGCTGGAGCAGGTCGTCTAGATGATGATGCTCCTGAACCTCCAGTATCGGCTTTCTACAAAACACATTAAACACAAAATTTGTGCATCCAAATATGCATTAGTGTTAGCAAAATAACAATTTAAAACAATCACAATAACATGTTAAATCAAAATTAAACTTATACACATTTTCACAATTTTTCACAATTCTACACTTTTTCAAATAAGCACATATGAAAATGTAGACAAAGTTCATAAGCATTTAACTCAAATAATATGTCAAAATAGTCATTACTAATAATTAAACAAGTCTCAAATGACAAATATATCAAATTAATCAAGTTCATGAATTTTGCACCTAAAAAGTCCACTTTAATCTCCAAAAATCATGTTTAGGATCAATGTTTGGATCATTTAACTACCTAAACATGTTACATTACTCAATTTAGCAATAATTCATGACAAAAATCGGCCATAACCTGTTTATATCAAAAAGCCCCAAATTGCTCAAGAACACAAACCCTAGATTTCTAAAAATTTTGAAGTTTTTGACTTCAAATCATGTTAAATAGCATCAATCTAGGTTATACATGCACAAAATACTATCAATTTAACACTAATTATACTAGAAATTAACAAAATTGTATTAGGTAAAATATTGGTAATTATCACAAAAACTAGAAAATTAATGAGTTTAGGGGTGTAATTTTTACCTTTTTGCTGAAGAATGAGAATCTAGGCATGATTAGAGCAAGAAAAATAACGAATTACGGTGAATTTTGGTGAAATTTGGTGAATATTTGGGAGTATTTTCGGGTATGTGTGTGTTTTGTGTGTTGAAGAACAGCTCGCTGGTTCTTTTTAGTCTGGCCAGATTTCCAGCCTCATGCGATCGCATGAGATTGGTGTGTAAACCCCATGCGATCGCATGGGGTGCCGGGAACAGTACTTTCAGTTTTTTTTTTTTTATAAAACCTTATAACTTCTAAAACATATAATTAATAAAATTCTAAAAATTTTGTTTTCCTTTAGGAGCGAGGGCGTTTCGGATCGTTGTCCTAGTCCGTCCCTCGACAAAAATTTTAAAATTTGTCACTTTTAAGCGCGGTTTTAAAAGCAAAGATTTTTTGATTTTTTTTAATGTTTTTGGCATACTTTAATTCAATAAGATTAAAAATAATGATAATAAAAGTTCTCGTCCCTCCCTCGGGTAAAGCAATTTCGGTTCAACGACCTAGTCTTCAACTCACGACGAATTTTAAAGATCATATTTTTAACTTACGAAATAAAGTAAATTTTTGTTTTTAAATTCACACCAAACTTAAATTTAAAATGCATGAAATTAAAAATTCACACCAAACTTAAATTTAATTTTGTTTTTATACATACAAACTTATATTAAAAATATTAATTTTTCAGATATTTACGATTTTAAAGAAGTTTATAATATTAATTTAATATTTATATATTAAATTTAAAAACAAAGTAAAAATAAAATTAAAAATCTTTTTGGTCTTTTATCCCACTTTAATCAATCAAATATTATCAAAAATATACGCCCCTCTTTTCGGTAAAGTAATTTCGGTTACATAACCTAGTTTAACTCATGACGAATTTTTGAAATATTTTGGGTTGATTGATTAAATATATTTATACCTTAAGAATAAACGTTAAATTTCGCAGTGATGTAATAAATTTTTGTATGATATCAATAATTTCGGTCGCAAGACCTAATTTTATCGAATACCAATTTAATACTTTATAGCGAACAAATTAGCGTTTATCCTCAAAAGGTTAAAAATAAAAATAAAAATAAAAATGAAATCTGTACAAACTTACCTGTGAAATAGATTTCTTAGTGATATGCTCTAGCCCACTCATAAGATAGTCGGACTAATTGGTTTTCCATGGCTACATAGGCGTAACCTCGAGCATTTAACGTCTTTTCTTCTAAACATACTGAAAGGACCCGCTCATATACATTATAAACGATTCACAATAGTTGATTACATCGCGAGGTATTTTGACCTCTATATGATACATTTTACAAACATTGCATTCGGTTTTAAAAGACAAACTTTCTTTACAACGAAAGTTGACGGCATGCACACCATTTCATAATACATCTAACTATAATTGACATAATAATAATCTTGATGAACTCAATGACTTGAATGCAACATCTTTCAAAATATGCCATGAATGACTCCAAGTAATATCCTTAAAATGAGCTAATGTACAGCGGAAGATTTCTTTAATACCTGAGAATAAACATGCTTTAAAGTGTCAACCAAAAGGTTGGGGAGTTCATAGGTTTATTATAACAATCATTTCAATATATTAATAGACCACAAGATTTCCGTTTATAAATATATGTACACTCGCAAGTGTATAAAAGTATTCTATAAATTGTAGGCACCCGGTAACAAGCCTTAACGTTCATGTTTTACCCTCTGAAGTACACCAGATCAGGTGTGTTTAAAATAACCTCGAAGTACTAAAGCATCCCATAGTCAGGATGGGGTTTGTCAGGCCCAATAGATCTATCTTTAGGATTCGCGCCTACCGTACATAGACAAGTAGTTTAATGTTACCAAGCTAAGGGTATATTTCTGGTTTAAACCCACATAGAATTAGTTTTAGTACTTGTGCCTATTTCGTAAATCATTTATAAAACAGCGCATGTATTCTCAGCCCAAAAATATATATAAAAAGGGAGTAATGAAGCTCACCATACTGTATTTCGTAGTAAAAATACATATAACGTCATTTAACAAGTGCAAGGTTGGCCTCGGATTCACGAACCTATATTAATTATATATATTTATATGTTGGTCAATATTTGTCTAACAATTTTTGGTCAAGTCATAGTGTACCACAGTCCTAATGCTCGAGACTAATATGCAAAAGTAAAAAAAAGTCAACTTGACCCAAAATGACTTCTAAAATTTATACGTGTTTATTATATAACTTAACTATAGTCATTTTATATATTTAAATATATTTATTAGATTTTATAATAATAAAAGTCATTTATTAATAAAATTTTTATATTAACGTTTATATATGATAAAATATACTTTTATATATCTTAAGTAGTAAAATTTATAAAGTTCACTTAATATCGTAAAACTATAGTGGTAAGTATTATTAATGTAATTATATTACGCGTGGTGAAAAATATCTTTGTATCCCCTATTTATTTGATAAAATAATATTGATCATAATAATAATAAGTAAAAGTTGTATTATTTTGTAATAATAATTATTATTATTCTATAAAAAAAATAACAATATTTATATTTACTAAAAATGTTATTATGATAAAATGATAATACTAACATAATAGTAATAATGATATTTTATAATAACAATGATATTTCTATTAAAATAATAACGACGATAGTAATAATAATTATTTTAACAATAATACTAAAATTCAGTTGACTATAACTTCAAATCCGTTCATCGAAACCATTCGATATCTAAATGAAAAGTTCTTAATTTTTCGCTAGCTTTCCAATGACATGCATATCATATACCCTATCTCAGTAGCATATGTATCTAATTCAGGATTCAACAAACCTATCTAAGGACAATATCGAATGTACAAGCATGCATAATCCTATATACTCGAGCACTAGTCAGGGATACACTATTGATATATAAAAGTTAAGTTATGAGTGCTCACGTATCAATATTGAGATTCAATATTGCAGGAAAGTACGTAGACGCAACGGAGATGATAAACACTAGATTGACCTCACGAGCATACCCATGAACCATACCCATCACCTCCATAGCTATAACCCATAATTTTCTTAGCTTCGACTCATTCAAAAAACTATTTTGAAATCACTCGGACATCACTCCGTCGTAATATTTTATGTATACTAATAATATCTTGAAATAATACAGAGCAAATATATATATATATATATATATATATATATATATATATATATATATATATATATATATATATATATGTAAATCGATTGAGAGAGTTTAGAGAAATATATTTTTAAGTTTCTATGAAATAATGAAACCTATTGAATTCTATTTATAATAGATTTTTGAATTATTAAAGTGAATTATTAAAGTATGAATTATTAAAGTGAATTATTAAAGTATGAATTATTAAAGTGAATTATTAAAGTATGAATTATTAAAGTGAATTATTAAAGTATGAATTATTAAAGTGAATTATTAAAGTTAAAGTAAAGTAAAAGTAAAGTAAAGGTAAAGTAAAAGTATAGTAAAAGTATAAAAACTATGTATGTATAATACGCGTATAAATATATATAATATTAATTTAAATCGTTATATGTATTTAATGAAATAAAATATAAATATCGTTATATTTATTATACTGATTAAGTAATGAGTTGTCAAAAGTGATTCTAGATATTTAGAAAAGTTATATACGTTTTAATAATAAAGTTCTTTTTTAAACTGAAAACGTTTTTGTACGTTTGAAAATAGATTAATAGAATATTATGGAAACCAATTCTCCACTAACTTTTGTCTAACTTTCGTAAATGACACTTTTTATTTTTATTTATAAATAGCTTTACAAATTATTCTGAATATCGTTAAGAGGAATAGAGTTTCTCAAATCATAGTGGACCTCTCAACAGAGACTTGTAATCATAATTCAATGTTTCTGATAATCCAATCATTTAAAATATATATTTTTTTAATTTCGTCGATAATCATATTGAAACAAATACGTTCATATAAAGCATTATACGTTTAAATACTTTGTTGACATTTTCAATTTATAACATATACACATATACAAACATATTCATATATGTTCATTTAATGGTTCGTGAATCATTGGAATTTGGTCGAGGTTTAAATGAATGTATAAACATAGTTTAAAATCCTTGAGATTTAACTTAACTAACATTGCTTATCGTGTCAGAATAATATAAAGATAAAGTTTAAATTTAGTCTGAAATTTTTGGGTCGTCACAGTACCTACCCGTTAAAGAAATTTCGTCCCCGAAATTTGATAGAGGTCGTTATGGCTAACAATGAGAATGTTATTATGACGATTATGAAGTTTTATCATGTCTAAGAAGTATGGATAAAATAATTCGATTACTCAAAGCGTATGAGGGAAGTTATCGTAAATGAAAGAAATAAGATTATAGTGATTCGTCATATCTTTTGACGTCATCAAAATCTTTGTAATCTATGTTGGATTTGATGCTTCGGTGCTTAAGGAGATTATGATTCTCTTCGAATTAATACGATAATCCATCTTGATTTCTCTGTCGAGTATTTCACTATAAATCCACCTTCTTCGTTTTCTTACAACTCACACCTTCTATTCTTTCTCCCTCAACTCATATTTTAAAGTATTTGTCAATATGCTTCATCCAATACTGATTCTCGATATACTCCTCACTTTCATATCTGTCGTTCTTATTTTTCATCGGCCTCCGGAAGAATCTATTTACTTCTACTATACTCTCGGTTTTATAGTGTTTTTAATTCTTCCGTGTCTTTATATTGCTATATGCATCGATATATACGGTTTATAATTTTTGGGTGGTTGTTGGGTTTTATATCTTCCCTTATATTTCAAAGCCCCTGCTTTTGTCTTCTATAATCATTGACATCCGCAGTTAATGCTCCCTTCTATTTACTGCGATTTATACTCCAATTTCTATTTTGGAGTTTTGTCCTTTCGTTTCTTCTTCTTGCGATTAAGCAACGTTTGTAATGGTCCAGTATTCGCAGATATGAATTTCAGAATGAACATAGTTAATGTTCTAAGAAGGAAATGGTAATGGCACGATCTTGATTTGTTAATTTACCAGAATACCCTGAAAAGACCGAATTATCAAGAAAATATATTCTTGATATTTTTAGAGATTAAATAGAATACAAGAGTCGTGTAACATGGAACATGATGATGGCATGGTCTGTGAATCATCATGTCCCATTAGAAACTCAACATGACTTATTGTAATATAATCACGTTGATCAAGTGTCATTATATTATACTAACTCATGCTTCAGTTCCCAACACTACTTCAAAACATTCATAATTTAAACTCGAAAGTTTATAGAATATAGAAACTAATAGTTTCTTATATGATGTAACACTGATAGCGCAAAGAGATAAATGACTTCAGATAAGATTAGTTGTGAAAATATCTTCAGAAATATCGCGGATATTTATAATGAAAGATATGATAATATCTTAGAATTTCTAATATTGATGGATGATGATGAAGATTTGTCTGTAAAGGTTTAGAATAAAGAGTAAGGTATTCGTTAATGACTTTAGCAGGCACTGAATCATTTGGATTCTTTGAAGGCAGATTTAGTCTTTGTGATTTGTCCACAGCCTCCTTCATAGTCTGTTCAATCCGTTTTCCAGTTCCAAACCTTCTCTTTTTCTCAGCTTTACCACCTTACTATTCTTTGTCATCAAACTTTTTACTGTTAAGATCGTTTACAGTTTTTGATGCTTCGTCAGCATTTCAAGAACTAGTTTGCAGTTCAAAATATTTTTCAGAACTTCACATTCAAAGTATGTAAGTCCAGGAGATAGACGTTTTACGTACACATATAACTGTTGGCGTAGACATGCTGCGAGATTTCAAAATACTGGTTACTGTTTTTCGATGATTCGTATGACAATTCTCGTTACAAGATGCGAATGAGTAAATGATGTGATTTCAATAAATATAATGATTTTTCGAAAAGTCAAAGATAATTGAAGTTGTTGGTAAGTTTATTGCTAAGGTGGCGAGATATGAAAGGTCCCCAGTAACGATGACGAAAGGGCAACGTATCTATCGAGGTTATAATAAGACTAGTCCGACTGAAAAGTCGAAGTTGACTTGCAGGAGCTGTGACAAAACTGTCTACTTTGAAAAGGAATTGAAAAGTCATTTTAGCTAATAAATGTCAAAGGGTCTGACACGGATACGCATCGAACTATGACTTTGGCTTCGAGAGCTTTTTAGGTACATAAATGTGGGTAATATGTGGTTGGATCATCATCTCGATTGTTCATTGTTTGAAGTGTCTTCGAAAACTTCGGAGAGTTTGAACACAGTTTGTAATCGTTAATATACATATGATGTTCTAACACAGTTTTGAAGTCAAAGTATAGCTTTGAAAGATGAAGGAATCTAAGAGTGATGTCTTCTGTTAAATCATGACTTGGATTTTGATTTGTCAAAATCAGAATGCGTAATCAAATTTGGGTGAGAATGGTTGTTTTGATTTCTATACAAGAATGTATATTGTTGTGAGATTTTGGGAGTATAGTTGATGATTTGCTTAATCAGATTCGAAAAATGTAACATATTAATTGTGAATTTATATATCTCTCGGGTATTACCTACCCGTTAAAAAAAAATTCACAATTAATATTTTGTACAACAGAATTTTATTACAGTCTTTATGAAAATATATATGTGCATATTTTCTTCAGATGTAACATAGATTTAATGAGTTAATATTAAATTAAACTCATTTGATTTACGGTTGAAACTAGAACTGAATAATTCCTAAAGACTTTAGAAATTACATAACTTTTACGGAGTATTTATTCAATAAAATTGAAATTATGAATTAATACTTCGTTATTTGTTGGTGTTTGTAACTCTTGCACCATATTCTCTAAAGCCACTACTCGAGCGCGAAGCTCGTTGACTTCTTCTATTACACCGGGGTGATTGTCGGTTCGGACGAGCGGATAAATAAAATCTAGAATTTGATGTAGTATATAATCGTGACGAGATACTCTGGAAATGAGAGAGAAAATGGTGTTTCGGACCGGTTCGTCGGTAAGTGCTTCAGGTTCATCGCCAAGAGGGCAATGTGGTGGATGGAAGGGATCACCTTCTTCTTGTCTCCAATTATTGAGGAGGCTACAAACCTATCCCCAATTCATCCAGAATAGATGATGGCTAATTGGTTGATCCATTCCGGTCACACTGCTTTCGGAGCTTGAGTGGGATTCCATATCGGAATTCGAGGGACTTGAACTAATGACGAATTCCATTTCGTTCGATTGAATAAAGGATTTTTTTGATATGAAATGATTTTTTGGCTATCGGGTGGTATTCTAATTACATAGAATATCTATATATATAGCGCAAAAGATTTTGTAGATTACGGAGGAAATTACGGGATATGTCAGGCAAAGTTTACAGTAACAGATACGCTAAGATATGGATTAGCAGATATGCTAAGATATGAATTTTATCTATACATTATTCATGCAATCAATGCAGTAAGACGTGTCTAGACTAAGAATGATAAGCAGGCAATTTCCGACAAAAATGATAAGCAAAACTTTTGACATGCAGACACGGTCGAAGTCCAAGCTCATTAATGCATCCTAACGACTATTAGTTAGACACACTAATGCAGACCTGGTTCGCTAAGACCACCGCTCTGATACCAACTGAAAGGACCCGTTCATATACATTATAAACGATTCACAATAGCTGATTACATCGCGAGGTATTTTGACCTCTATATGATACATTTTACAAACATTGCATTCGGTTTTAAAAGACAAACTTTCTTTACAACGAAAGTTGACGGAATGCACACCATTTCATAATACATCCAACTATAATTGACATAATAATAATCTTGATGAACTCAATGACTTGAATGCAACATCTTTCAAAATATACCATGAATGACTCCAAGTAATATCCTTAAAATGAGCTAATGCACAGCAGAAGATTTCTTTAATACCCGAGAATAAACATGCTTTAAAGTGTCAACCAAAAGGTTGGTGAGTTCATAGGTTTATTATAACAATCATTTCAATATATTAATAGACCACAAGATTTCCGTTTATAAATATATGTACACTCGCAAGTGTATAAAAGTATTCTATAAATTGTAGGCACCCGGTAACAAGCCTTAACGTTCATGTTTTACCCTCTGAAGTACACCAGATCAGGTGTGTTTAAAATAACCTCGAAGTACTAAAGCATCCCATAGTCAGGATGGGGTTTGTCAGGCCCAATAGATCTATCTTTAGGATTCGCGCCTACCGTACATAGACAAGTAGTTTAATGTTACCAAGCTAAGGGTATATTTCTGGTTTAAACCCACATAGAATTAGTTTTAGTACTTGTGCCTATTTCGTAAATCATTTATAAAACAGCGCATGTATTCTCAGCCCAAAAATATATATAAAAAGGGAGTAATGAAGCTCACCATACTGTATTTCGTAGTAAAAATACATATAACGTCATTTAACAAGTGCAAGGTTGGCCTCAGATTCACGAACCTATATTAATTATATATATTTATATGTTGGTCAATATTTGTCTAACAATTTTTGGTCAAGTCATAGTGTACCACAGTCCTAATGCTCGAGACTAATATGCAAAAGTCAACAAAAGTCAACTTGACCCAAAATGACTTCTAAAATTTATACGTGTTTGTTATATAACTTAACTATAGTCATTTTATATATTTAAATATATTTATTAGATTTTATAATAATAAAAGTCATTTATTAATAAAAATTTTATATTAACGTTTATATATGATAAAATATACTTTTATATATCTTAAGTAGTAAAATTTATAAAGTTCACTTAATATCGTAAAACTATAGTGGTAAGTATTATTAATGTAATTATATTACGCGTGGTGAAAAATATCTTTGTATCCCCTATTTATTTGATAAAATAATATTGATCATAATAATAATAAGTAAAAGTTGTATTATTTTGTAATAATAATTATTATTATTCTATAAAAAAATAACAATATTTATATTTACTAAAAATGTTATTATGATAAAATGATAATACTAACATAATAGTAATAATGATATTTTATAATAACAATGATATTTCTATTAAAATAATAACGACGATAGTAATAATAATTATTTTAACAATAATACTAAAATTCAGTTGACTATAACTTCAAATCCGTTCATCGAAACCATTCGATATCTAAATGAAAAGTTCTTAATTTTTCGCTAGCTTTCCAATGACATGCATATCATATACCCTATCTTAGTAGCATATGTATCTAATTCAGGATTCAACAAACCTATCTAAGGACAATATCGAATGTACAAGCATGCATAATCCTATATACTCGAGCACTAGTCAGGGATACACTATTGATATATAAAAGTTAAGTTATGAGTGCTCACGTATCAATATTGAGATTCAATATTGCAGGAAAGTACGTAGACGCAACGGAGATGATAAACACTAGATTGACCTCACGAGCATACCCATGAACCATACCCATCACCTCCATAGCTATAACCCATAATTTTCTTAGCTTCGACTCATTCAAAAAACTATTTTGAAATCACTGGACATCACTCCGTCGTAATATTTTATGTATACTAATAATATCTTGAAATAATACAGAGCAAATATATATATATATATATATATATATATATATATATATATATATATATATATATATATATATATATATATATATATATATATATATATATATATATATATATATATATATATATATATATATATATATATATATATATATATATATATATATATATATATATATATATATATGTAAATCGATTGAGAGAGTTTAGAGAAATATATTTTTAAGTTTCTATGAAATAATGAAACCTATTGAATTCTATTTATAATAGATTTTTGAATTATTAAAGTGAATTATTAAAGTATGAATTATTAAAGTGAATTATTAAAGTATGAATTATTAAAGTGAATTATTAAAGTATGAATTATTAAAGTGAATTATTAAAGTATGAATTATTAAAGTGAATTATTAAAGTTAAAGTAAAGTAAAAGTAAAGTAAAGGTAAAGTAAAAGTATAGTAAAAGTATAAAAACTATGTATGTATAATACGTGTATATATATATAATATTAATTTAAATCGTTATATATATTTAATGAAATAAAATATAAATATCGTTATATTTATTATACTGATTAAGTAATGAGTTGTCAAAAGTGATTCTAGATATTTAGAAAAGTTATATACGTTTTAATAATAAAGTTCTTTTTTAAACTGAAAACGTTTTTGTACGTTTGAAAATAGATTAATAGAATATTATGGAAACCAATTCTCCACTAGCTTTTGTCTAACTTTCGTAAATGACACTTTTTATTTTTATTTATAAATAGCTTTACAAATTATTCCGAATATCGTTAAGAGGAATAGAGTTTCTCAAATCATAGTGGACCTCTCAACAGAGACTTGTAATCATAATTCAATGTTTCTGATAATCCAATCATTTAAAATATATATTTTTTTAATTTCGTCGATAATCATATTGAAACAAATACGTTCATATAAAGCATTATACGTTTAAATACTTTGTTGACATTTTTAATTTATAACATATACACATATACATACATATTCATATATGTTCATTTAATGGTTCGTGAATCATTAGAATTTGGTCGAGGTTTAAATGAATGTATAAACATAGTTTAAAATCCTTGAGATTTAACTTAACAAACATTGCTTATCGTGTCCGAATAATATAAAGATAAAGTTTAAATTTAGTCTGAAATTTTTGGGTCATCACACATATGAACGGTCCATCTCTGCATAAAGTAACAAATTCGGTGTTTGAATAAGTTTGATTATTTGAACATTTACCTTCGTGTGATCATTTTCCGCATTTGTGACATTTTTTAAGGTGTCGTGCTCTTCTTTTCGCTGCGGATTTTGATTTTCCTTTACCAAATTGTAACTTATTATCTTCGCATCTGGATTCTTTTCTTACTCCGTCCAATTTTCCTCTGATTAATGATACGATTTCACTTGGAAGTGTGTCATTATTACGTTTAGTGATCAAAGCGTGTAGCATTAGACCATGGTTTAATTCACAGGAAGTCTTCATTTCGAAAAACCTAAAAAAATAAAAATTCAGAATGGGGGGAGAAGACTAGTTCTTTAGGGTCTGCTAGAAAAAGACCATTCGGGTTCCATTTTCGAGAACTACACGAAAACAGAAAATCTAACTCTAACAAAAATACATATTATCCTTTAAAAGACTTGATTCTCCCCACACTTAGTTAGCTGTGGTGTTGAAATTGTGATTAACTTCGTTGTCAAGTTCCATTGGACTATCTATGTAATATTTAACTCTGTGACCATTAATCTTAAATTCAACCCCATTTGAATTTATTAATTCTACTGTTCCGTATGGGAAAACTCTTTTGACTATGAATGGTCCAGACCATCTTGATTTCAATTTTCCAGGAAATAGCTTGAATCGTGAATTAAAAAGAAGAACTCTATCTCCTTCTTTAAATTCTTTTGAACTTCTGATTCTTTTATCATGCCATTTCTTCGTTCTTTCCTTATAGATTAACGAATTTTCGTATGCTTCATGTCGTAATTCTTCTAATTCGTTTAGTTGACTTAACCGTAGACGTCCAGCTTCATGTAAATCAAGATTACATGTCTTCAAAGCCCAAAATGCTTTGTGTTCAATTTCTACTGGAAGATGACATGTTTTTCCGTAAACGAGTCTAAAAGGTGTGGTTCCAATTGGAGTTTTGTAGGCTGTTCTAAAAGCCCAGAGTGCATCCTCTAATTTTATGGACCATTCCTTCGGATTTGATCCTACGGTTTTCTCTAGAATACGTTTTAAAGCTCGGTTGGTATTTTCAACTTGTCCACTTGTTTGTGGATGATATGCGGTGGAGATTTTATGAGTTACTCCATATCTTTTGAGAACTTTCTCAAGTTGATTATTACAGAAATGAGTTCCCCGATCACTTATTAAAGCTTTCGGTGTTCCAAACCTTGCAAAAAGACGTTTTAAAAAGTTGACTACAACTCGTGCATCGTTAGTTAGGAGAGCTTGTGCTTCCGCCCATTTAGATACATAATCAATGGCAACGAGAATGTAGAGATTATTATGAGATTTTGGAAATGGACCCATAAAGTCAATACCCCAAATGTCAAATACTTCACATACTTGAATGACATTTTGTGGCATTTCATCACGTTGACTTATTTTTCCGGCCCTTTGACAAGCATCCCAGGATTTGCAAAGAAGGTGTGCGTCTTTGAAAATTGTAGGCCAATAGAATCCAGCATCGTAAACTTTTCTTGCTGTTAGTTGAGGCCCATAATGCCCTCCTGTTGGTCCTATGTGACAATGGTTTAAGATTTTATTGGCTTCATCTCCGAATACACATCGGCGTATTATTCTATCGGGACAACTTTTAAACAAATGTGGATCTTCCCAGAAATAGTGTTTTATATCACTAAAGAATTTCTTTCGTTTTTGGTACGATAATCCTTTTTCAAGGAATCCACATACTAAGTAGTTTGCATAGTCTGCAAACCATGGAATTTCATTATAATCTATCTTCAATAGATATTCATCAGGAAAGTTGTCTTGTATGGCCGATTCATTTAGAACTTCTAATTCAGGATTTTCAAGACGAGAAAGATGATCAGCGGCGAGATTTTCTGCTCCCTTTTTATCTCGAATTTCAATATCAAACTCTTGTAAGAGTAAGATCTAACGGATTAATCTTGGTTTAGCATCTTGTTTCGAAAATAGGTATCTAAGAGCAGAATGGTCGGTATAGACCACCGTTTTTGCTAGAACGAGATATGAACGAAATTTGTCAAAAGCAAAGACAATAGCAAGGAGTTCTTTTTCAGTAGTTGTGTAATTTGTTTGTGCTCCTTGTAACGTCTTACTAGCATAATATATAGGTTGAAATCGTTTTTCAATCCTTTGTCCTAAAACGGCTCTCATTGAAAAATCACTTGCATCGCACATAAGTTCAAACGGTAAATTCCAATTTGGTGTTATCATGATCGGCGCATTAGTGAGTTTCTCTTTAAGAATATTAAAAGATTTGATACATTCATCTGAAAAGATGAATGGAGCATCCTTTTCTAGGAGTTTATTCATAGGAGTGACAATTTTAGAAAAATCTTTTATGAAACGTCGGTAAAAACCGGCATGCCCTAGAAAACTCCTAACTCCTCTAACATTGGTGGGATGTGGAAGTTTAGCAATTACATCTACTTTAGCTCTATCCACTTCAATTCCTTCCTTTTAAATTTTATGTCCAAGAACGATGCCTTCTTTAACCATGAAATGACATTTCTCCCAATTAAGTACTAGATTTGATTGTTCACATCTAATAAGCATTCATTCAAGATTAACTAGACATGATTCAAAAGTATCACCGAAGACTGAAAAGTCATCCATGAAAACTTCCATGCATTCTTCTATCATGTCGTGAAAAATCACCATCATGCACCTTTGAAAGGTTGCAGGGGCGTTGCAAAGTCTAAATGGCATGCGTTTATAAGCAAAAGTACCATAAGGGCACGTGAATGTGGTTTTCTCTTGGTCCTCGGGTGCTATTGGAATTTGAAAATATCCGGAAAATCCATCAAGAAAACAATAGTAACTGTTTCCGGCTAACCTTTCCAACATTTGATCAATGAAAGGTAAGGGAAAGTGATCTTTTCTGGTGGCGTCATTTAATTTTCTATAATCAATACACACACGCCATCCTGTTACAGTCCTAATAGGAATAAGCTCATTTTTCTCATTTGTAATGACAGTCATGCCACCCTTCTTAGGCATTCATTGAACTGGGCTTACCCATGGACTATCAGAAATTGGATAAATTAAACCTGCATCAAGCAATTTAATAATTTCTTTCTTAACTACATCTTGCATATTAGGATTTAGTCTTCGTTGGCGTTGAACATACGTTTAATGACCTTCTTCCATAAGGATTTTATGTGTGCAATACGAAGGACTTATTCCTTTAATATCATGAATCTTCCATGCAATGGCTGGATTATGAGCTTTTAACACAGAAATGAGTTGAGATTTTTCATTTTCAGTAAGAGAAGACGATATTATTATAGGTAGTTCAGATTCACCATGTAAATAAGCATATTCCAAATGGTTTGGAAGTGGCTTTAACTCTAATGTCGGAGGTTCTTCTATCGATGATTTATATCGATATCTGTCTTCTTCTTTTAGCATTTGAATTTCTTCTGTTGTTGGTTCATATCCGTTAGCTATTAGTGTAGCTAACATTTCAGTTTCATCAATTGGTTCAGTTCCTTCTCCTAAAGAACATTCTCCTGTTTCTTGTAATTCTGGAAATTCTTCTAATAATTCTGCATGTGAATTTATAGTTTGAATATAATAACATGTATAATCTACAGATTGCGGTTGTTGCATTGCTCTATCAACTGGAAAGGTAACACTCTTGTCCTCTATACTTAGGGTCAGTTTCTTACCAAACACGTCTATCATTGATTTAGCCGTGTTTAAGAATGGTCTTCCTAATATGAGAGGAACTTGAGAATCTTCTTCCATATCCAGAACAACAAAATCTACTGGAAAACTAAAGTACCAACTTTAACTAGCATGTTTTCCATTATCCCTCTAGGATATTTTATTGATCGATCGGCTAGTTGTATGCTTATTCGTGTTGGTTTCAATTCTCCAAGGTCTAGTTTAATGTATAGTGAATACGACATTAAATTTATACTAGCACCTAAGTCTGGCAATGCTTCTATTGAACTAAGACTACCCAGAAAACATGAAATTGTGAAACTTCCTGGATCTGATAGTTTTTCTAGTATCTTATTCAACTGCACTGCAGAACAATTAGCATTCATAGTAACGGCCGAGAGTTCTTCCATTTTCTTTCTATTTGTGATTAGATCTTTCAGAAATTTAGCATATCTAGGCATTCCTGAAATCACATCAATGAAAGGAAGATTTACATTTATCTGTTTGAACATATCCAAGAATTTAGATTGCTCGGCTTCAAGTTTCTCTTTTTTCATTTTACTCGGGTAAGGAAGTGGTGGTTGGTATGGTTTAACATAAGGTTTAGCCTTAACTGTGTTATCTTCATTAACCTTTTCAACTACCGGTTCTTTTTCCTTATCTTGATCAGGTTGTGGTTCTTGTGGAGTAGGAATAGCTTCCTCAGAAATTACAGGTATTTCAGGTGGTTTAAGTGTTGTACCACTTCTTGTGATAATAGCTTTAGCTGTTTCATTTCGGGGGTTAGCATTTGTATCACTAGGTAGACTTCCCGGTTTTCTTTCACCTATTAACCTTGCTAGGTTACTTACTTCTTGTTCCAGATTTTGAATAGAAGCTTGTTGATTTCTAAATGCTTGAGCATTTTGTTCATTGGTTTGTTTCTGAGATGTTAAAAACTGTGTTTAAGATTCAACTAGCTTCGTCATCATATCTTCTAAATTCGGCTTTTTATCATCGATTTGTGGTTTGTTTTGAAAATTAGGTCTTTGCTGATTGTAAGTATTATTGGATACTTGTTGATTGCTAGGGCCTTGTTGGTTGTTGTATGGAATATTTCAGTTATAATTCTGGTTTTGATTGTAAATTGGTCTTGGCGGTTGATAATTATTCTGATAATTATTTCCAGGTCTTTGGTTTAGATATGAAACATTCTCTCTTTGTTCCATTGTTAGCTCAATACTAGGACAATCTTTTGTCAAATGTGGTCCTCCACACTGCTCACAACTAATTCGTATTGAGTGAATATCCTTAGTCATCTTTTCCATTCGTCTCTCGACAGCATCTATCTTTGCTGAAATGGAATCTAAGTCATGGCTAGAATCGGCTCTAGCTGCTTTAGATGATCTAACGATATCTTTTTCTTGGTGCCATTCATGTGAGTGAGAAGCAGTGTTATCAATAATTTTATAAGCATCAGTTTCGGTTTTCTTCATAATAAAACCACCAGCTGCTATGTCGATGTCTTTCCTCGTAGTGATGTCGCATCCTTGGTAGAATATTTGTACTATTTGACAGGTGTCTAAACCATGTTACGGACATCCTCTTAATAACTTTCCAAATCTTGTCCACGCCTCATATGGAGTTTCATTCAGTTTCTGTGTGAACGTAACAATTTCTCCTTGAAGTCTTACGGCTTTAGATGCCGGAAAGAATTGTTTAAGAAATTTTTCAACTAAAACGTCCCATGTATCAATCGCCCCTTCAGGTAACGATTCCAACCAATCTTTGGCTTCTCCCTTTAAAGTTCAGGGAAATAACATGAGATATATCTGTTCATCCTCAACTTCTCTTATTTTAAATAGTGTGCAGATCCTATTAAAGGTATGAAGATGTTCATTTGGATCTTCCTTCGGCGCACCACTAAATTGCCATTGATTAGTCACCATATGTAGAATTTGTCCTTTGATTTCATAATCTGGCGCATTAATGTCTGGATGAGTAATTGCGTGACCTTAGCCAGTGCGTTTAGCTCTCATTCGATCTTCCATACTTAAAGGTTCCAGATTTTCCATGATTGAATTTGTTGAATCTGAATCACTAGAGGATTCTGATTTAATGGTTCGTTCCTCAACAATCTCTGTTTGAATGATTGGTGGTTCCGGAGGAAAAATTAATGGTTCAGGATCTACGAATCGTCCCTGAATATTCTCCGGATTCTCAATAGTGAGGTCGGGTTGGATTATCGGAAATTTGAATTGGAGTACTTGGTCGACTGGATGACGATTCTAAAGAAAAATCAACGGCGACAATATTTGCTAGAAGTCTTGATCTGGTTACAGGTGGTGAACGTACAAAAGGTGGTGAACGTCTTGCTCGGTGCATTCACTGAATATCCTATTAGTTTTTAAAAGGAAAGAAAAATTATATAAGTTATCCAATTAATAGACTTTTCTGATTTTGCCCACGTTTCGAATAGCCAAAAGATGCAGCAGAGGGGCAGGATTCGTTTGGTCTCAATATAATTGAGTACTGTTTGGCTCCAATAACCCGGTCCACGTACAAATCCAACTATTACTACGAACCAGAAAATTTTGATGTCTATCAATTTAACCACTTAAAATAAATTTTCGTAATTTTAAGAAATTTAGATAAGAAGTAGAAAAAATTCTATGTCCTAAAAACTAGAATGGCGAGAAATAAGAAAGAAAAATAAAGAGCGCGTCAAAATAGGTCGAAAAAGAAAAGGGTTGAAAAATAAAAGGCGTCGAAAAATAAGAAAGAAAAAGAGTGACTTATAAAACTTTAAAAACACTCGACTAATCCAACCTTATTACTATCACTAACTTAAAATTAAAATTACAAATTGAGATTACTAATTGGAGTGATAATTGATACATAGGTAAAAGGCGTCGAAAAATGAAAGTAAGAAAGTAGCGCGTTGAAACTAAAAAAAAAAAAAAAAAAATTAAAAACTAAGAATTAAAAGTTGCGTCTAAAAATATTAAAGCTTACAATAAAAACTATATCCCAAATGACAATAACTTAAAAAGGAACTAAAACTTAAAAAGGTGTCGCAAAATTCTAAAGCACCTAAATTTTAGTCTAAAGAGAAAGCACTTAAGGGATTTTACGGCAAAGCCTAAAAATCTATAAATAAAAAATAACTATGGCAAAAATTATGACTTAAAAGTAAATACGAGCGAAAAATATAAAAATTACGCTAAAAACAAATAAAAAGGGACAAAATATAAAAATATACTAAAAGTTGTAAAAAGTACAATTTTTATAAAAATATTATTTTTATATTATTTATTTTATAAAACTATTAATTTTACAATTAAATTAAACTAATTAAACTAAATATACAAATTAAATAAATAAACTAAACTAAATAATAAAAAAACAACCCTAATTAGGGTTAAAGTAAAAATAATATAATTAAACTCCGTAATTAATGCTGGTTGCAGTCAACTGTGGCGTGTCAGCAGAGCTCATGCGATCGCATGAGTTCTTAGTTACCCGGCCATGCGATCGCATGGGCTAGGGTTTCGGGCCAGACACTGGGCTGCTACAGTACAGGCCGAGAGTTTTTAAATTTTTTTTTTCTGTTTTAAATATTTATATAATTACAAAATATTTAAATAAAATTTATATTTTTTACAAACTAAAATAAAAATAAAGAAACTTTATAAAACTTATATATTTAACAAACTCTTAAAAATATTTATATTTTTGTTTTTCTTTTTATATTTTCGAATATTTAAAACGTATTTTTACAAAAGCGTATTTTTATAAAAGTAAACTAAAAATAAAAATCTTTTTTTTTATTTAGCGTTGCGCTTCCGGCTTTTAAGCTAGATTTCGAATACCCGGCAGCGGCGCCAAAAATACTTGATGTGCGCAGAGGTGTATATGAAATAGCTTATATTTTAGTAGGAAAAACTATTAAATACGATACAATTTTACACAAGATATTTATTTATTTATAGAATGGATATACTTAAACCTTGCTACAACACTTATAGGCAGTGTACCTAATCGTACAGTAGTGTATTTTTAGTAAGTCCGGTTCGTCCACAGGGAATCTTTTAAACAAAGCTTAACGCTATATTAGTTTTAATTTATAAAAATACAAATATATATATAAGTAATATTATTATTATAAAGGGGGGGGGGTTTACCGTTTAATGACCAGTTTGTCGATTTTAAAAACTTTAGTCGCAGTTAAAACCTAATGTAAAATATTAAATAAATAAAAGACTTAATTTAAAGCGTAAAATAAATAACGATAATGAAATTGCGATAAATAAAAGTGCGATAAAATAAAATTGCGATAATTAAAAAATACAAAAATTAAAAGTGCAATTAAATACAATAACAATAAATAAAAGTGCGATAATTAGAAGTGCAATTAAATATGAAAATAAAGGAAATTAAATATGAAATAAAAGAAATATGCTTATTTAAACTTCCGTAATCATGATGTTTGACGTGTTGATTTTAGTTTTATGCCCATGGGTTAATTGTCCTTTGTCCTGGATTATTTAATATGTCCGTCTGGTTTTTGTCCATAACAGTCCATCAGTCATAAATATAAAGTGCGAGTGTCCTCGTCAAATTATCCTTATACCCAAAGTTAAATATTCCAACTAATTGGGGACTTAAACTGTAACAAGGTTTTATTACTTTGTTTAATAATTACACAAGGTTATCGACTGCGTGTAACCCAAGGTTTTAATATTTTGTTATCAATTATGCCAAGTGTCCTTGTACATAATTTTACCCCTGTTTTAATAATTCTAGTGACTATTAATCCATTCCCGTGTCCGGTTAAATGAACTATTATTCGTACATATAAATACCCCACCCATCGTGTCCGATCGAGTGTATATCGTTATTTATAGGGACGTCCAATTGTAAATCTTTATATTAAAATTAACAAACTATCATTTAGTTAAACAAATATAAAGCCCATTAATAGCCCATAGTCTAATTTCCACAAGTGTCGTTCTTTTGTCCAAACCCCAATTATGGTACAAAGCCCAATTACCCAATTTTAGTAATTAGCCCAACATCATGATTACTTCGTTTTAAATAAGCATAATAATAACTTAGCTACGAGACATTAATATAAAAAGGTTGAACATAACTTACAATGATTAAAAATAGCGTAGCGTTACACGGACAGAATTTCGACTTACACCCTTACAACATTCGCTAACATACCCTTATTATTGGAAATTAAAATTAAAATTAAAATTATAATTATAATATATATATATACTTTACGTATGATGAATGAGAAAAAGATGTGTTTTTGAGTCCAAAACTCGCGAACTTTATAGGACAGGTCTGGAAAAAGGGCTCAAGCTATCGCATGAGCTTTGCCCTTCAAGGCCATGCGATCGCATGGCCAGCTGGGGAGAGTCACATGTGGTTGTTTTCTTTTGCCGACGGTTTATATAATATAATATAATATAATATATATATTAATTTTAAGAATTAATTATATATTATATTATATTCATGTGCATAGTTGACTTGTAATTTTTAGTCCGTTGCGTCGAGCGTTGAGAGTTGACTCTGGTCCCGGTTCCCGATTTTCGAACGTCCTTGCGTATAATTTAATATCTTGTACTTTGCGTTTTGAATCTTGTACTCTTGTAATTCTGAGACGTTTCTTATCAATAATTGGAACCTCTTTGATTGTACTTTGTACTTTTGAGCTTTTTGGTCGTTTGCGTTTTTAATTCGTCGAATATGTCTTTTGTCTTCACCTTTTATTATTTAAACGAATATCACTTGTAAATAGAACAATTGCAACTAAAAGCTTGTCTTTCTTGAGGGATAATGCTATGAAATATATGTTCGTTGTTAGCATTATCACTAATCCAATCGAATGCCCTTACCCTTATCAACGCCGGAGCCTATAAAAAGATAAATAACGAGAGGGTAAGCAAAACGCTTAGTGAATGCAATAGTTATACACATACATATATAATATACCTACTTGCAACCACTTACACACATACCGCATTCATGCTAGCAACACGATTAGCTTACAATTTCAATTATAAAACTAGTAACCTCCAATACCGCAAGCTAGCAACAACAAAGGCATGTATATATACGCTACACTACAACACAATAACCATGGTTAACCAATTGAACAAGGGAACAATGTTTAAAGACCGTCGAAGTTCATAACAACCATTAGTGCACTTAACACGTCATACACTAACCCCACGTGTGGCATCTTAATACGTCGATACTTCACCCTAGGTGTCGTCTTAACACGTCAACACTTCACCCCGAGTGGTGTCTTAACACTTCGACACTTCACTCTTCATTTTATTTGAGGTGACATCTTAACACGTCGATACTTCACCTCGAGTCGCGCCTTAACACATCGGCACTTCACCCGTTAATCTCTTGGAGTGGCATCTTAGCACATCGATACTTCACTCCGAGTGGTGTCTTAACACATCGACACTTCACCCCGGATGGCGTCTTAACACATCGACACTTCACTCGTCATATTACTTTGAGTGGTGTCTTAGCACATCGACACTTCACTCGTCACGTGAAATGTGGTGTCTTAACACATCGACACTTCACATCTCACGCTACAACAAATAAATACATTATATACCTACACATATAATTATTCCACTCACCTCAAAGTCTTTTGTGAAAGATAAGCGAGCTTTCAAACTTCAATGTAACGTACCTATTACATTATGCACATAATCAATCACAAGATCAAGTTGGTCAACCAACTCACTCACCATTCTAGTGTCATTTTGGCCCATGGTGCAATTTCGACCCATTTGCACACTTAACCCTAATATTGGGTCAACTTTGACAAAAACCCTAACCCTAACCCTAGCCATTTATGGTCTTAATACACATATAATCTCAATGTTATCTCATTTTCACACTAACAAGACAACTTAGGTTATCAAAGACCCGTTTTACCCATTCAAGGTTTTCACATGCCCAAATAGCACCCATTTACATAACATCAAGGTGTGCTAATGGTTAACTAACCAATTTAAGACTAATAAACTCATTTATCATTTCAAAACCCTAGGTTAGTCATCCTTTGAGTCTTCATGACTCAAACTTACTCAAAATCCCCAACTCACTAACAAATGGGTTTTATACACATCACTAACCCAAACCCTAACCCTTAAACAATTTATAGTAAGGAAATCAAGGTTAAGACTTACCACTACAATCAAAATGTAGCTAGTGGGGAAATGAACAACTTTAATGCTCGAGCTCTAACCCGAAACAAGCTTCTTCTACTTCGATTTGAGCTTTCTCACACTTGAATCACACACTCTCTCTAGAATTGAAGTGGATGAAGTTTGGTGGTTGTAAATGGAGTAAATGAGGCTCCACAAACTGATCTAGGGCCTTAAAGTCGTCCACAATGTGAAATTACCAAGTTACCCCTTTTAAATATCAAAAACACCAAAGCAGGCTCGTCAGGCAATTTGGACGGTGTCCAGAATTCTAGACGGCATCCAGCCCTTCAATCTGGGACGGCGTCCCACCCTGTTGGACGATGTCCAACATAACAGGGAAAAACTGGTTCTTACAACTCTCCCCTACTTGAACCGGATTGCGACCTCGCAATCCAAGCCGCATGATAAGCAGGAAGATATACAAGAACAAACTCTTCGGGCTCCCAAGTAAACTCGGAACCTATACTACGCCGCCATTGAACTTTAAAAGTTCTCACCTCTTTATTTCTCAATCTTTTCACTTTTTCGTCAAGTATGGCAACCGGCTCCTCAATATACTCGAGCTTGTTGTTTAGTTCAATTTCGTCTAATGACACCCAAGATGAATCATCCGCAAGACACTTACGGAGATGGGAAACATGGAATGTATTATGGATCCCCGCAAGTTCTTCGGGTAATTGCAAACGATACGCAACTTCACCAACCCGAGCTAAAACTTTAAATGGGCCAATAAACCGAGGAGCTAACTTTCCTCGCTTTCGAAACCGAATAATACCTTTCCATGGCGAAACCTTAAGCATCACCATGTCACCCTCTTGGAATTCGATCATTCGCCTACGTTTATCGGCATACGATTTTTGTCTATCTTGCGCCTTTTTCAAATGGTCCCGAATCACATCAATCTTGCTATTTGTCTCTAAAACAAAATCGGTACTCCCGATTTCCTTTTGTCCCACTTCACCCCAACAAATTGGAGTTCGACATCTTCGCCCATAAAGCATCTCATACGGTGGCATCCCGATACTAGTATGATAACTATTATTGTACGAGAATTCCACCAAAGGTAAGTGCTCGTCCCAACTACCACCGAAATCAATAATACACGCCCGTAACATATCCTCTAATGTTTGATTCGTACGTTCGGTTTGACCGTCTGTTTGAGGATGATACGCCGTGCTCAATTTTAATTGTGTACCCATATCTTCATGAAACTTTTCCCAAAACCAAGATGTAAAACGGGTATCTCGATCTGAAATAATAGATATAGGAACCCCATGTCGAGCGACTACTTCCTTGATAAACAATTTAGCCAAGGTCTCCGACGATATCGCTTCCCGAATGGGAAGAAACAAAGAACTTTTTGTCAATCGGTCAACTATCACCCAAATTGAATCAAATTGGGTTCTCGCCGTTTTAGGTAACTTTGTGATGAAATCCATGGTAATGTGCTCCCATTTCTACTTCGGGATTTCTAACGGTTGCAACTTACCATACGGCTTTTGGTGCTCGGCTTTAACTTGCAAGCACGTGACACATTGCTCAACATACTTTACAACATCACGTTTCATGCCCGGCCACCAATACTCTTTTCTTAAATCAAGATATATTTTCGTCCCGCCCGGATGAATGGAATACTTTAACTTATGTGCTTCATCAAGTAGCACTTGTCGATAATCACCCATCTTAGGCACCCACACCCTTCCTTGAAAAGACAACAAACCACACGAACCCATAGTAATGAATTTCGATTGCCCCACAATTCGTTCCGCATGCTTGTTGTGAACGTAAGCCTCTATTTGGATCACACCAAGTTTTTCAAGAAAATCGTTAGTAATAATCATACGTAACAATCCCAATCGTAACGCTGGGTGATGACTCTTTCGACTTAACGTATCCGCGACCACATTCGCCTTGCCTGGATGATAAAGTATCTCACAATCATAGTCTTTTACCACATCCATCCACCTACATTGACGATAATTCAAATCTCTCTGATTAAAGAGATGTTTTAAACTCTTATGATCCGAATAAATCGTACTCTTGACACCATACAAATAATGGCGCCAAATTTTTAACGCATGCACAACCGCCGCCAACTCAAGATCATGAGTCGGATATCTCGTTTCGTGCTCCTTTAATTGTCGAGAGGCGTAAGCAATGACTTTACGTCTTTGCATTAGAACACACCCGAGCCCATTAAGAGAGGCATCACAATACACCGTCATGTCTTCCACACCTTCCGGTAACACTAACACCGGAGCTTGACACAATTTCTCTTTTAGCAATTGAAAAGCAATTTCTTGCTCGTTCTCCCAAATAAACCCCACGTTCTTCCTCGTCAATTTTGTCAACGAAGAAGCGATCTTAGAAAAGTCTTAGATAAACCGACGATAATAACCGGCCAATCCGAGAAAACTTCAGATTTTCGTAGGCGTAGTCGGTCGTCTCCAAATCTTCACCGTCTCAATCTTCCCCGGATCTACTTGAATACAATTTTCGTTCACAATATGGCCAAGGAATTGAACTTCCCTTAGCCAAAATTCACATTTGGAGAATTTAGCATACAACTTCTCCTTCCGCAACGTCTTTAACACACACCGCAAATGAAGTTCATGCTCTTTCATACTCTTCGAATAGACAAGTATGTCGTCAATGAACACAATTACCGACTTGTCCAACATAGGTTGGCACATTCGGTTCATAAGATCCATGAATGTCGCTGGTGCATTCGTAAGACCAAAAGTCATTACTACGAATTTAAAATGCCCGTTACGAGTTCGAAAAGCCGTTTTCTCAATATCTTCCTCGCGGACCCGCATTTGGTGATAGCCGGACCGTAGGTTGATTTTAGAGAAATACGTTGCACCTTAGAGTTGGTCAAACAAATCGTCAATCCTAGGCAATGGATAATGATTCTTGATCGTCACTTTGTTCAACTCCCGATAATCGATGCACATCTGCATACTACCATCCTTCTTCTTCACAAATAAAACCGGAGCGCCCCATGGCGAAGCACTCGGTCGAATGAAACCCTTCTCAAGCAACTCTTGGGTTTAATTTAATAACTCTTGCATTTCCGTTGGCGCTAAACGATAAGGAGTTTTAGCAATGGGGGTAGCCTCCGGAACCAACTCAATGCGAAATTCAACTTGTCTTTCTGCCGGAACACCCGGTAATTCGTCCGGAAAAACGTCTTCGAATTCACTAACCACCGGAATTTCACGAATGGGTGGTGGCTCATCACAAGTATCAACAACATGGGCAAGGAAAGCCATGCCACCACTAACAAGGAAACGATGTGCCCGTGCAAAAGTGCATATCGGCACAAGTCTTCTACGCTTATCACCGTGAATAATTAACTCTTCCCCACTTGGGGTCTTCACTCGAATATATTTTTTATGGCATGCAATATCGGCTCTATTATGATCGAGCCAATCCATACCAACCATGATATCAAAATCACCCAAAGTCATCGGGATAAGATCAATCTTAAAGTTTTCGGCACCAAAAACGACATCACAATTTTTACACACATCAACCACTAGCACCGTCTTGCCGTCCGCTATTTCGACTTCTACCGGACGACTTAACTTAGCTAACGGTCTATTAAGTTTAGGCACAAATTTTGGAGACACAAACGACAAATTTGCACCGCTATCAAATAGAATCCTTGCCGGATTAGAATTAACCATGAAAGTTCCTGAGACAATTTCGTTGGATTGTTTGGCTTCATCATTGGTCATCAAATAATTGCGACCCCTAGCCGTACCCGCCACCTTCTCCAACCTCTTAACATTATCATTGCACAAATCGGGACATTCCGGCCTCTTGTGCCCTTCTTTACCACAATTAAAACAAGTGATTTTGTTTGTGGAGGATAGACTCGGACATTCACGAGCCATGTGACCCTTTTGTCCACAATTGTAGCACGAATAAGAAAAATCCCCAGAAGCACCCGTCTTCCCACTACTAACATTACCGGAACCCTTCTTGTTCTTTTTGTTTGAAAAGTTCGAATGGCTCGAACCTTCATTCTTTCTCTTGCCAAAAGTAAAGCCACTCTTCCTTAACACGAGCACCTCGAAGCCTTTGGCCATATCAAACAACTCATCAAAAGTATTTACCACCGTTACACTAATCTTCTCTTGATAGTTGTCATTTAAAATTCGATAGAAGTCTCCTTCAACATTTTATCATTGCCGACGTACTCCGGGCAAAATTGGGTCTTGGACAAAAACACGAATGTGAGAGTGTTCAAATCCATCGACCCTTGCCTCAAGGAACATAACTCGTCCTTAAGCCTAGTAAGATCGGCCGAAGTTCGGTATTCTTTGAAAAATTCAGACTTGAATTCATCCCAAGTGAATTCCATGCATTGCTCTTCACCATAAACTTGGAGCTTTGCGTCCTACCACAACTTAGCATCGCCCCTCAACATACCACACCCGTATCTTGTCTTCTTCTCGGGAGGACATTCACAAGTACGGAAGGCCCCCTCCATGTCGGAGATCCAACGGGCACTCTTTAGAGGGTCTCGTTCACCTTCAAAGGTGGGAGGTTGAGAATCCTTGAAGTTCTTATAGAGAAAGTCCCGTCTTCTCACATTATCTTCGTGAAGAACGGCCTTAACTTGCTCCTTTACTACATTGACTAGTTGTTCGTCAATCGTATCTAAAAACATTTTCTTAACATCCTCGAGGAACTCCGCCTTTTGACGTTTAAAGATGGCCTCAACTTTGGTCGTGAACTCAACGTCCTCACTCGTACTTCCGTCATTGGTGTCGTGTCCATTTCTCATCTTCATTCTATAAAACGGAAAAGATTAAACAATGAAACGAAAGGACTTAACACATATGTATATACATATACACCACACTACCCCATCTTGCTTAACATTCATCGTACATCGCTTGTTTGACACGATTTAAACCCGTAACAATGGTAGCTAATCATTGTTACGCGAGCACGTCACATTAACTTGCTAGTACAACGTCTATCTCGCTTGATGATTGCTAATACCATACAAAAACAATTCGCGCAAGGTTAGTTCACATAAACCTAATCACTAATCAACACCTGGTCCGACCCGTCTCCTACAAGTCCCGTATTTAAACGCATACACATTAAAGTCTAAGTCTAGGCACCTATCTCAAGTCGCCTAAATCCCTTAGACCATGCTCTGATACCACTTGTAACGACCCAACCCTCGTTATAACAAAAACACGACCAAAAAAAAAAAAATTTCTGGGCCTGTGCAACTGGACGGCGTCCATATTTCTGGACGGCGTCCAGTACTGAAGACCTGGACGGCGTCCAGCCTTTTTGGACGGCGTCCAATTAGGCTAAAAAGTTCTGTTCAGTTTTACATTACACTTGAACGAAAAACCCTTTTCCCGACAATTTCCAATGAAACCAATTATCACAACATATCCAAATAAGTAAAGCTAATAGATTTCCAACATCAAAACGAGTTTTACAAAATGGGGCCCACAACGGTCATTTTACGAGTTTCGTACAAATCATGAGTTTCGACCACATTAGTTTAATTACCAAACGACACTATGAGCATGGTGTTTGGGGGTTAAACTACCCAAGTCTCGGTCAAACTCCAAAAGCTATCAAATTCCAAAAGCGTCCCCTAAACAACAAGCGGGATCTCTAATCCAATCGAATGCCCTTACACTTATCAACGCCGGAGCCTATAAAAAGATAAACAACGAGAGGGTAAGCAAAACGCTTAGTGAATGCAATAGTTATACACATACATATATAATATACCTACTTGCAACCACTTACATACATACCGCATTCATGCTAGCAACACAATTAGCTTACAATTTCAAGTATAAAGCTAGTAACCTCCAATACCGCAAGCTAGCAACAACAAAGGCATGTATATATATGCTACACTACAACACAATAACCATGGTTAACTAATTGAACAAGGGAACGGTGTTTAAAGACCGTCGGAGTTCATAACAACCATTAGTGTACTTAACACGTCGTACACTAACCCCATGGATGGCATCTTAACACGTCGATACTTCACCCAAGGTGGCGTCTTAATACGTCAACACTTCACCCCGAGTGGTGTCTTAACACTTCGACACTTCACTCTTCATTTTATTTGAGGTGGCATCTTAACAATTCGATACTTCACCTCGAGTGGCGCTGTAACACATCGGCACTTCACCCGTTAATCTCTTGGAGTGGCATCTTAGCACATCGATACTTCACTCTGGGTGGTGTCTTAACACATCGACACTTCACCCCGGATGGCGTCTTAACACATTGACACTTCACCCGTCATATTACTTTGAGAAGTGTCTTAGCACATCGACACTTCACTCGTCACGTGAAATGTGGTGTCTTACCCATTCACGGTTTCCACATGCCCAAATAGCACCCATTTACATAACATCAAGGAGTGCTAGTGGTTAACTAACCAATTTAAGACTCATAAACTCATTTATCATTTCAAAACCCTAGGTTAGTCATCCTTTGAGTCTTCATGACTCAAACTTACTCAAAATCCCCAACTCACTAACAAATGGGTTTTATACACATCACTAACCCAAACCCTAACCCTTAAACAATTTATAGTAAGGAAATCAAGGTTAAGACTTACCACTACAATCAAAATGTAGCTAGTGGGGAGATGAACAACTTTAATGCTCGAGCTCTAACCCGAAACAAGCTTCTTCTACTTCGATTTGAGCTTTCTCACACTTGAATCACACACTCTCTCTAGAATTGAAGTGGATGAAGTTTGGTGGTTGTAAATGGAGTAAATGAGGCTCCACAAACTGATCTAGGGCCTTAAAGTCGTCCACAATGTGAAATTACCAAGTTACCCCTTTTAAATATCAAAAACACCAAAGCAGGCTCGTCAGGCAATCTGGACGGCATCCAGCCCTTCAATCTGGGATGGCGTCCCACCCTGTTGGACGGCATCCAACATAACAGGGAAAAACTGGTTCTTACTCCTGACAGCCCGCTGTCCGGATTTTTCAATTTTCATTTAAAGATCCCCCACTTCCCAACACTTTTAGACGAATCGCTTTTCACAACATATTATATTAGGTAAAACTAACACGTTCCAATAATAAAACGAGTTTTATGACACCGGGCCTACATATGCCCAAATTACCCTTTAAGTACAAAATATAAGTTTCGACCACATGATTTAAACACAAAATAAAGACCGAGCATGGTGATTGGGATACGCTACCCAATCCTAATCAATCCAAAAGCACATCTTCTAAAGCAACCTACGCGAGTCCACTAGTCCCCACGCTTACCCGAGCCACCGTCTCCATGCAAATCTATAAAAATGTAAACAACGAGAGGGTAAGCTAACGCTTAGTGAGTGAGAATATACTACATACATATATATGCATAAAATGGACACACCACACAATAATAATCAAATAGCACATACAAGAGTCCGAGCATAAAGACAATCTAATCTAAGCATACTGTGCGAACGCTATACAACAAGCTAATAATATCAACAATATAAGTACACCAACGACGATGTGTACAACGCCAATAAGTTACACCCGGAGGGTTAGCTACATCACAACAATACAACAATATACATATAACAAAGCATAAAACGCCCAAGGTTAACCCCTTAACCCAATACCGAAAGTCAATTACCAAAATGAAGATTGGCCGAACTACATGAGCCTTAGTAAATCCGCATCCACACGAGACTACTATCTTCAATATCAACAACACACCGAGGTTGGCCGAACTACACGAGCCTTAGTGAATCTGCACCACACGAGACCACTGCCTCAATAAGATGACCGAAACTACACGCGTCATCGTGAATCAGCATTCACACGTGATCCACTTCCCAAATCAAAACCCACCGTCCCATGATTATAAATCCACATCATGTAGTGACCCAAACTTTTCTATGTTTATATATATATAAAATGAAATTGTTATTTACATGATTAAGTGTTTCCAACATATTAAGCAATCAAACTTGTTAAGACTTGATTAATTGAAATAGGTTTCATATAGACAATTGACCACCCAAGTTGACCGGTGATTCACGAACGTTAAAACTTGTAAAAACTATATGATGACATATATATGGTTATATATATAGTTAAAATGATATTATGATAAGTAAACATATCATTAAGTATATTAATAATGAACTACATATGTAAAAACAAGACTACTAACTTAATGATTTTGAAACGAGACATATATGTAACGATTATCGTTGTAACCACATTTAATGTATATATATCATATTAAGAGATATTCGTACATCATAATATCATGATAATATAATAATTTAAAATCTCATTTGATATTATAAATATTGGGTTAACAACATTTAACAAGATCGTTAACCTAAAGGTTTCAAAACAACACTTACATGTAACGGCTAACGATGACTTAACGACTCAGTTAAAATGTATATACATGTAGTGTTTTAATATGTATTCATACACTTTTGAAAGACTTCAAGACACTTATCAAAATACTTCTACTTAACAAAAATGCTTACAATTACATCCTCGTTCAGTTTCATCAACAATTCTACTCGTATGCATCCGTATTCGTACTCGTACAATACACAGCTTTTAGATGTATGTACTATTGGTATATACACTCCAATGATCAGCTCTTAGCAGCCCATGTGAGTCACCTAACACATGTGGGAACCATCATTTGGCAACTAGCATGAAATATCTCATAAAATTACAAAAATATGAGTAATCATTCATGACTTATTTACATGAAAACAAAATTACATATCCTTTATATCTAATCCATACACCAATGACCAAAAACACCTATAAACACTTTCATTCTTCAATTTTCTTCATCTAATTGATCTCTCTCAAATTCTAACTTCAAATTCTAAGTGTTCTTCATAAATTCTACAAGTTCTAGTTACATAAAATCAAGAATACTTTCAAGTTTGCTAGCTCACTTCCAATCTTGTAAGGTGATCATCCAACCTCAAGAAATCTTTATTTCTTACAGTAGGTTATCATTCTAATACAAGTTAATAATCATATTCAAACTTTGGTTCAATTTCTATAACTATAACAATCTTATTTCAAGTGATGATCTTACTTGAACTTGTTTTCGTTTCATGATTCTGCTTCAAGAACTTCGAGCCATCCAAGGATCCGTTGAAGCTAGATCCATTTTTCTCTTTTCTAGTAGGTTTATCCAAGGAACTTAAGGTAGTAATGATGTTCATAACATCATTCGATTCATACATAAAAAGCTTTCATATTCGAAGTGGTAAACTAGTAATCACTAGAACATAGTTTAGTTAATTCTAAACTTGTTCGCAAATAAAGTTAATCCTTCTAACTACACTTTTAAAATCAACTATACACATGATCTATATCTATATGATATGCTAACTTAATGATTTAAAACCCGGAAACACGATAAACACCATAAAACCGGATTTACGCCGTCGTAGTTACAACCGGGGGCTGTTTTGGTTTGGATAATTAAAAACTATGAAAAACTTTGATTTAAAAGCTATACTTCTGGGAAAATGATTTTTCTTATGAACATGAAACCATATCCAAAAATCATGGTTAAACTCAAAGTGAAAGTATGTTTTTCAAAACAGTCATCAATATGTCGTTCTTTCGACGGAAATGACTACCTCTTTCAAAAACGACTTGTAACTTGTATTTCCGACTATAAACCTATACCTTTTCTGTTTAGTTTCATAAAGTCAAGTTCAATACGAAACCGTGGCCGCTTAAATCACTCAAAACGAATTAGAAACGAAGAAATGGCGAGCAAAACAAAATTGGTAAAAACTACTCATTTTAGCTACGTGAAAATTGGTAACAAATCTATTCCAACCATAACTTAATCAACTTGTATTGTTTATTATGTAATCTTGAGATACCATAGACACGTATACAATGTTTCGACCTATCATGTCGACACATCTATATATATTTCGGAACAACCATAGACACTCTATATGTGAATGTTGGAGTTAGCTATACAGGGTTGAGGTTGATTCCAAAATATATATAGTTTGAGTTGTGATCAATACTGAGATATGTATACACTGGATCGTGGATTGATTCAAGATAATATATATCGATTTATTTATGTACATCTAACTGTGGACAACTAGTTGTAGGTTACTAACGAGGACAGCCGACTTAATAAACTTAAAACATCAAAATGTATTAAAAGTGTTGTAAATATATTTTGAACATACTTTGATATATATGTACATTTTTGTTATAGGTTCGTGAATCGACCAGTGGCCAAGTCTTACTTCTCGACGAAGTAAAAAAATCTGTGAAAGTGAGTTATAATCCCACTTTTAAAATCTAATATTTTTGGGATGAGAATACATGCAGGTTTTATAAATGATTTACAAAATAGACACAAGTACGTGAAACTACATTCTATGGTTGAATTATCGAAATCGAATATGCCCCTTTTTATTAAGTCTGGTAATCTAAGAATTAGGGAACAGACACCCTAATTGACGCGAATCCTAAAGATAGATCTATTGGGCCTAACAAACCCCATCCAAAGTACCGAATGCTTTAGTACTTCGAAATTTATATCATATCCGAAGGGTGTCCTGGAATGATGGGGATATTCTTAAATATGCATCTTGTTAATGTCGGTTACCAGGTGTTCACCATATGAATGATTTTTATCTCTATGTATGGGATGTGTATTGAAATATGAAATCTTGTGGTCTATTATTATGATTTGATAATATATAGGTTAAACCTATAACTCACCAACATTTTTGTTGACGTTTTAAGCATGTTTATTCTCAGATGATTATTAAGAGCTTCTGCTGTCGCATACTTAAATAAGGACGAGATTTGGAGTCCATGCTTGTATGATATTGTGTAAAAACTACATTCAAGAAACTTATTTCGTTGTAACATATTTGTATTGTAAACCATTATGTAATGGTCGCGTGTAAATAGGATATTTTAGATTATCATTATTTGATAATCTACGTAAAGCTTTTTAAACCTTTATTGATGAAATAAAGGTTATGGTTTGTTTTAAAATGAATGCAGTCTTTGAAAAACGTCTCATATAGAGGTCAAAACCTCGCAACGAAATCAATTAATATGGAACGTTTTTAATCAATAAGAACGGGACATTTCACATCATCGGGGTTATCCAAATCACAACTCGATACCAACCCTTCGCCATTGGGGTTATATAATCCACATCACAAGCACATGTGATAACGTACACACAAATTGTGCACCTCGCCAAAGGTGGTCAACCAAAATGCACAACCATGCCAATTGGACCTATAACACAAGTCCATCAAACCCACCTACATGTGAAGTGAGCTCTATAACTGAGAACCACTTCACCCGAACTGAACTCATCCTACACATACATATGCACATAGGATATTAACACTCACCTTGTCGTCTTGATGAATGCAATCGAACAAATCCGCAACACATCAATGGAAAGTACCTATTCCATTATCACAATACAAACAATACAATTAGGACGGACTTACAAACCAACCCAATTGACACTTAGTGCAATATTGACCCAAATGCACTTCTAAGCACAAACCGTGCCCAAAACTAACCAATATGTCCACAGATCTGTCCTCAAGTGAAATGACCAAAATGCCCTTCATTTAACTCAAAATATAAAAAGACAGAAATCTGTCCCAAGTGGTGTGCGCGGCGCGCACCACTGACCCTGCGCGGTGCGTACAAGGGACTGAACAGCCTGCCAGTTTATAATTTCGTTCCACGCTTCAAACACTTAATGTACGCCATTCTTACGCTATGTACCATAAATATTTGGGTCTTACAGCAGGTCTAACTTTTTTTCAATTTTAGTGTTTGTGACACTGTCGTATTATATCAATATATATGATTGTATATGTGGCTTGTGCAATAGGTTAATTGTATATGTGGCTTGTGCAATAGGTTAGTTGTTTGGATAATTCGTTCAGTGTTGATTTACTTGGAGTTAGGTTGTATGTCAGACCTTCGTTAGACCATATTTAACAATGATGCGCGTTTTGACGTGTTGTTGGGTGGGGTGGGGTGCTTGATGGGCGTGCTGGTAAACTGCTGAATAATGGGTGGCGTGTTGAGTGGCTTGTTTTTGGGTAGGTATTTCTTTTTAATTTTTTTATTTTAATTTATTTTGTTTAATTAGTATTACTTTGTAAGTATAAAACTAATAAATTAATAAAACACACTAAAATTAATATTAATAATATGATTAAATTATTAAAATTCCTAAATTACTCTATTTTTATAAAGTCCTAGAAATATAATATTACAATAATTAAAAAGTCCTAAAATAAAAGATTACAATTAAAAAAAAACTAGTTAGTGCGTCGAAAATTTGGTGGAAGATCCCATATATGCTCGGTTAAGTCTGCCCGAAGTTGATTATGAACATTTTGTAACGCCCCAACTTTTAAGGTAAATTTATTTACTCTTTTTGGTATGTTTATTATACAAAATTATATTAATTGAGTTAAGTGTTGGTTAAGAAGAATTAACCTTGCAAAGTTAAGACTTTAGGAAAGGACCACCTAAATTATGAAAAGATGGGGAAGGACCAAAATTGCCAAATGGTGAAAGTTATGGTATAAGTGAATGAGCTGGATGTTTCTAGTTCATTTGAGATGTGTAAAAAAAATGAAATAAATAGATAGAGAGTAGAGAAAGAACGGGAGTAGAAAATCAAGAATTAGGGTAATCAAGAATTAGGGTTTCCAATATCTATGATCTAAAGTCCATATAAATTAAAGTTTGGAGCAATTAAGTGTACAATCATCATAAAATGAGCAAGAACATCTTCATATTCTTCATCTTTTGTTTCTTAGTCAAGTTAACTTTGAGGAATAATTCAAGGTATGCTCATATACTTGAAATTTGTTAAGATTTATGTTTAGAGTATGTTTAGTTCATGATTTTGAGTATAAGTTATGCTATGTGCTAATGGAAATTCGGATTAAAGAATGGGTGTCTATATAAAAGTTGAATTTTGAAAGAATTTGATGATAAGCTCTATAATATACTTATGTTTGGACAAGAACAAGGTTGACTAGTGAAAGTTATAGTTTTGAGATGTTTTGAGTTAAAAATCACCTTATGCACATAAGGTGTTTGATGAAATGCTTAAGAGAAATTTAAAGCATGTATTTGTTAGTAGAAATGAATGAGTCTTGTAAGAAAAAGGGATTATGGGTAAGCTTTTGGTATGAAAAGAAACTAGGATTGGTTAATTAAAGTTAGAAATTAAAGTGTAAGTAATAAGCAAGTGATTAATGAGATTAGCATGTTTATAGGTGCTAATCAAAGAAAGGAAGTTGGAAGCATTCAAAGTGTAGCTCAAGAGCAAGGTGAATTGTATGGGGTAATTTGGGTGGGAATGATATGGATGTAGGTAGTCCGGATTGCATCCGTGCAAGAGGATTCCTATAATCATACGGGTGTAGGACATTTTTATGTTATGATGTTATGATGTTCATAGGGTAAGTTTGATGATGCATGTGGTAAGACTTCGGTCAAACCCTTGTACATTTGATGATGCATGTGGTGAGATTTCGGTCAAACCCTTGTACGTTTGATGATGCAAGTGGTGAGACTTCGGTCAAAATATTGTACATTTGATGACGTAAGTGGGGAGACTTTGGTCAAACCCTTGTAAGATTGATGATGCAAGTGGTGTGACTCCGATCAACCCTTGTACGGTTATCGTCCGGATCCGAATAAGACAATGACACCCTATGAGTTAAATATGATGTGATGTTATGTAAGCCTAATTACTTTTTATACACTCACTAAGCATTATGCTTACCCAATTTTGTTTATGTTGATGGTCTATAGGTTCAAGCAAGCATAGGGAGGGTAAGGTCCCGGAGTAGAAGTAGTGGAGCATTTGGCGCGTTGTATGTATTATGCAAGTATCTATTGATTATAGCTCATGTAACCGCTTGTGAGACGCCTTGTGTTTAATTATGTATTGTGTAAGTTGTGTGTTTAAGACAAGAGATTTGTAACGAAGATTAAGATTGTTACGTCTTTTGTTTTGTCTAAATGAAGGTTGATGTGAACGAATATATATATATATATATATATATATATATATATATATATATATATATATATATATATATATATATATATATATATATATATATATGTCATGGAAACGCTTGGCTAAATTGCCAAGTCGCAGGTTTGGAAAGATGGGAAATGTTTTGAATGTTAAAGAATAAAGTATAGTAGTTTTTGTAATGCGTTAGCTGTAAAAATGGGCCACTTAAGACTAAATGATGGTAGTAATCATTTAAATTGTCAAAAATGTCGGTTTTTCACATGTATTGGAGTGTTTTATAAGTGATTTTTATGATGTATTAAAAGGGGTTGTTTAAAATGAGTTAAAGGGCTTAAAAACAATAAAAAAGGACCTGAAGGGTGCGCGCTGCGCACAATAAAGTGCGCTCCGCGCACAGGCATGAAATTTGATCAGAAAAATAACAAAAGTACTGTAGCACTGCGTGTGATGACCCGGAAATTTCCGACCAAATTTAAACTTAATCTTTATATGTTTCCAACACGATAAGTAAAGTCTGTAATATTGATTCTCAAACTTTTTGAACTAATGTTATATATTCAGTTAACCTTTGACTATTGACCGACGATTCACGAACATCTATTTGTAAATATATATATATATATATATATATATATATATATATATATATATATATATATATATATATATATATATAAATAACTTGCAATGTGTATTTAAAAACTGATTTATGTATATTAAATAAAGATATATACATATATATAAATTCAAGTTATTTAGTAAACGATAGTAACATTCGTTTATTGATTCGATTGATATTTAGATAAGTTAACTAAAACGTTTAAGATGAACAAGTAAAATACTAATTTACTACAGTATTTTAGAATTGCTACAGTACCTGAAAAGCTACATTGTTTTCGAAAATCACTATTTGCTACAGTAAAAACGACTTTGCTACAGTAAAACACTATTTGCTACAGTAAAAAACAACTTTGCTGCAGTAAACACTATTTGCTACAGTAAACACTATTTGCTACAGTAAAAAAATATGCCGACAAACAAGAAAACAAAACATATTGGGTGCGTACCAGCTGGCCATGCGATCGTATGGTAAATGGGCATGAAACCCATGCGATCGCATGAGGTTGATTTTCAGGACAAGTCTATAAAGCTCGTCAATTTCTGGTTGCAGGCACACACACTCTTATCTCATTCTCTCTGTATTATTATTATTATTATTATTATTATTATTATTATTATTATTATTATTATTATTATTATTATTATTATTATTATTATTATTATTATTATTATTATTAAGATTAATAATATTAATCTTATTATTATTAGTATTAGTATTATCAGATATCGTTACCGTTATTATTAGTATTATACATAAAATACTACGACGAGATCATGAGCGTATTATTTTCGAAACGGGTTTTTCGAGCGAGATAGAGCTAAGGAAACTATGAGTTATAGCTATGAAGATTATGAGTATTGTTCGGGGGTATTGCTAGTAAGGTCAAACTAGTGTTTATCATCTCCGTTGCTTCTACGTACTTTCCTGCAATATTGAATCTCGATATTGATACGTGAGCATTCATATCTCAACTTTTATATATTGATAGTGTATCCCTGACTAGTGCTCGAGTATATATATTTATGCATGCTTGTATGCTTTAATTTTGTCGTTAGATAGTTTATGATGAATCACGAATTTGATACATATGCTACTGATATAAAGTATATGATATGCATGTTTTTGGAAAACTGGCGAAAAATTATTAACTTTTCATTTAGAAATCGCGTGATTTCGATGAACGAATTAAAAGATATGGTCAACTGAATTATGTTTGACGTTAATTGAAATTGTGTTTAAAATTGTAAATTAATATTTAAACAACTTATCTATGAGATTGATAAATTGGATTTTTAGATATTACTAATCGAGTAAATAAATTTCTATATAAGGCATGTCTCGTTTTGGTAAACAATTGTCAAAATTGACTGTATTATCAGGTTTTAAAGCTTTATAAACACCATAATCTGATTTTACAAGTATTGAAAAACTATGTGAAATAATAAAATATTTTCGATTGCCATGATAATTCAAATATAATATAGCTCCTGAAATAAATAATATTTTGAGTTTGATAAACTATAAATTCGTTCAATTATCAAGACTTATACTATGATAATAAACATATATAGATTTAAAGATCATATTGGCTCAGGTTGACTTTTGAGATGACTTTTGTTAACTTTTGCATGTCAGTCTCGAGCATTAGGATTGTGATACACTATAACCCGACCTAGCTTGTTTGACATGTATTGACCAATATATGTTCTCTAGGTTGAGATCTACAGTTATTTTGCATTCCGAGTTTCGGTCACATTTCAGTGAATGACCTTATGTGCTGCTAAGGTGAGTTTCATTTGCTCCCTTTTTAATTGCTCTTGAAATCTATATTTTTGGGCTGAGAATACATGCACTTTATTTTAAACGCAATGGACACAAGTACATACTAAATTCTACACCGACTTTGAACCGAAAATCCCTTAGCTTTGGTAACTAGTAACTGCCGGTTATAAGAACTGGTGGGCGCGAGTAGTTATATATGGATCCATAGGGCTTGACATCCCCGTCTGTTCCAGGTATAGAAACCCTAGCCTGAACTATAAAACAGACGTATGCTATTTGAGTTAGTACACGTTGGTTTGCGTGTATTGTAAATGTTGGTTGCATGTATGTTAAAATAGGAGTACTTATTATATATACGTTAAGTTTAGTTACCAGAGTGCTCAATCTTGTAGAAAAATTTGATAAACGTTTCTGGATGAAACAACTGAAATCTTGTGATCCACCTTTATATACAGATTATGCGCAACATTAAAACTATGAACTCACCAACCTTTGTGTTGACACTTTTAAGCATGTTTATTCTCAGGTTCCTAGAAGTCTTCCGCTATTTGCTTATACGTTATACAAGCTATGTGCATGGAGTCATACATGCTTTATTCGAGAAAACTTTGCATTCACAAAATCATCACCATGTATCTTATTTTGACTGCATTGTCAACGGATGTAGTATTGTAAACTATTATTTACGGTGATTGTCTATATGTAGAAATCATCAGATGTCAAAGACCTTGGAATTAGATATTCATTTATGGTGTGCCTTTTCAAAAGAATGCAATGTTTACAAAACGTATCATATAGAGGTCAAAACCTCACTATGAAATCAATGAATGATGTATTCGTCCAAATGGATTTGGACAGGTCATCACAGTTGGTATCAGAGCTTGAGGTCATATGGAACCAGAATTTGCATTAGTGTGTTTAACTGGTAATTGTTAGGATGCATTAGTGAGTCTGGACTATGACCGTATCTGTTTTTACCGAGTTTTGCTTACCATTTATTGTCAGAAATTACTCACTTATCATTCCTAAGTCTAGACATGTCTTACTGTATTTACTGCATAGATAGTGTATCGAGAAAATTCATATCATAGCGTATCTGTTACTTTAAACTTTTCCTGACATCTGCAGAAAATTTCTCAGTAATTTATGGGATTTTGGTATTATATATATATACGTAAATTATGTATTGAAGAATACCAAATGTAAGTCCTATAATCTATTTCACATCAAAAATCATCTCCCTAATTATACAAGATGGATCCCGTATCTAGTTCAAATTCCTTAAACTCTGACAGCTATTCCGATATGGATATTCACCTGAACTATGAAGACAGTGTAACCGGAATGGATCAACCAATCAGCCATCACCTATTCTGGATGAATCGGGGATGAGTTCGTAGCCTACTTAGTCATTGGAGACAAGAAGAAGGTGATCCCTTCCATCCACCACATTCTCCTCTTGGCGAAGAACCTGAAGCACTTACCGGCGAACCTATTCGTAATACTATTTTCTCTCTCATCTCCTGAGTATCTCGTCATGATTATATACTATCTCAAATTCTGGATCTTATTCATCCGTTCATCCGAACCGCCAATCATCCAGGTGTAGTAGAAGAAGTCAATGAGCTTCGCGCTCGGGTAGTGGCTTTGGAGAATATGGTGCAAAGATTACAAGCACCAGCAACATCACCGGCATCAACAGTACCACCCTCATCAGCACCAACAGTATCATTACCACCACCAACAACAACATCCGCATCCCACACCCCAACATCATAATCTATACCTCGAACATCAACGTCATACGCACCATAGATACCAAGGAATACCAACAACAACAAACGATGAAGTATTGATTCATAACTTCATCGAAGAAATACTCTGCAGAGAATATGTAGTTTCTAAAAGTTTTAGAGATTACTTTTTCTAGTTCTAATTGTAAACTAGATGAGTGAGCGAATAGAAATGATGAAATAAAACCCTGATCGGAATGGTGCACGATTTACAAGCTAGATCTGTTTTACCAGCAGCGTCAACAATACCATCAGTACCGTCAGCATCTTCAGCATCAGCAGCATTTACAACATCACAAGCTCCACCAGATCCATAATCACCGCAAACATCATCACTAATCAACAACGCGTATATCGTATCAACGAGTTATGAAGTATTAACTCATTCCTTCTGAAGAAATTATATGTATATTTTATATATATATATGAATTTTGAGATCAAAATAAATCTTTTCGTACTAAGCTATTACGTGTGAATCTTAACTACTCGAATAGTTCATGTTATTAATATGCTATGATGTACATCCTTAGTTAATGACTTAACAATCGTTAACTATAATCTCTGCTTCGACTTAATAGATTCCATTTCATAATAAATCAAGTGTATTATTCAAAAACATTTTAATTTTACACTTTCATTTTCGATGTACTCGAAACTTTCTAGAAAACATCATTCGTACCTTGCGAAGTTAGCAAGAGTTCCATAAGCACCAACATGATTCACTGAGGAAATATCAATAAAACTGAAAAACGAAGTATTGATTACATTAGTGAAATACTCCGCGAAGATTATTAAATCTTTAATGTTTTAGAGATTATTCATTTCTAATCCAGCCAAAAATCAAATGAGCTTAATATTATATTAACTCATTAAATCTGTATTACATCTGAAGAAAATATACATACATATATTTTCATAAAGACTGTAATAAAATTCTCTGGTACAAAATATTACTTGTGAAACTTTTAACGGGTAGGTAATACCCGAAAGATATATAAATTCACAATTAATATGTTACATTCTTCGATTCTGATTCAGCAAATCATCAAGTATACTCACTACTTTCACAACGATATACATTATTTCCTAGAAATCAAAACAACCATTCGCATCCAAATTTGATTACATATTCTGATTTTGAAAAATCAGAATCCAAGCCAAGATTCAACAGAAAACATCACTCTTAGATTCTTACATCTTTCAAATGCCATACTTTGAATTCAAAACTGTACTAGAACATCATATGTATACATATAGCATTCATCTCTTAGAATTATGAGCTTTCATTCTGAAATTCTGAAAAGCAACCAGTCTACGAATCAATACTCTGAATGTTGAATAAGCTGATGAAGCAGCAAAAACTGTAAACAACTTTAACAGTAGAAAGTTTGATGATAAAGAATAGTGTGTTGGCAAAGCTCAGAAAAGTTAGAACTGGAAAACGGATTGAGCAAACCATGAAAGAGGCTGTGGACAAATCACAAAGGCTAAACCTGCCTTCAAAGAATCCAAATGAATCAGTATCTGCTAAAATCATTAACGAATACCTTGCTTCTGACTCTAAACCTTGACGGATAAAACTTCTTCATCATCCTTCGATATTAGAAATTCTACGATATCATCGTATCTTTCATTATAAATATCCTCGATATTTCTGAAGATATTTTCATAACTATTCTTACCTGAAATCATTTATCTCTTCGCAATATCTGCGTTACATCATAAAGGAAACTATTTTAGTTTCTAAATTCTGAAAAATTCGAATTTAAAATATGAATGTTTTTGAAGTAGTGTTGGGAACTAAAGCATGAGTTAGTATAATATAATGACACTTGATCAACGTGATTATATTACAGTAAGTCATGCTGAGTTTTAATGGAACGTGATAAAGGTTCACAAATCATACCCTCATCATGAACCATGTTACATAACTCTTTATTCTATTTAACCTCTAAACATATTAAGAAAATATTTTTTTTGATGATTCGGTCTGTTTCGAATATTCTGGTAATTTGACAAATCAAATCGTGCTATTACCTTTCCTCTCTGCTTTGTATATTATAATCATTCGAAACTCCATACCTACAAATTCTGGACCATTATTCGCTTGACTTGAAGTCGGGAAGAAGAAAACAAAAGCATGAAGCTCTGAAATAGAAATGGGAGTATAAATCGCAGCAAATAGGAGAGAGCATTAATTGTGGATGTCAATGATTAAAGAAAGACAGAAGCAGGGTGTAGTGACCCGAACTTTTCCATGTTTATATATATATATATTAAATGAAATTGTTATTTACATGATTAAGTGTTTCCAACATGTTAAGCAATCAAACTTGTTAAGACTTGATTAATTGAAATAGGTTTCATATAGACAATTGACCACCCAAGTTGACCGGTGATTCACGAACGTTAAAACTTGTAAAAACTATATGATGACATATATATGGTTATATATATAGTTAACATGATTTTATTATAAGTATGTATCTCATTAGGTATTTTAACAATGAGTTATATACATAAAAATGAGACTATTAATTTAAGAAACTCGAAAACGATATATATAACGATTATCGTTATAACAACGTCTTACTAGGTACATATGAATCATATTAAGATATTGATACACTTGGTTAATTATGTTAAATGATAAGTAAATATATTATTAAGTGTATTAACAATGAAATACATATGTAAAAATAAGACTACTAACTTAATGATTTCGAAACGAGACATATATGTAACGATTATCGTTGTAACGACATTTAACTGTATATACATCATAATAAGATATATTATATAACAATTTAACATCTCATTTGTTATAATAAACAATGGGTTAACAACATTCAACAAGATCGTTAACCTAAAGGTTTCAAAACAACATTTACATGTAACGACTAACGATGACTTAACGACTCAGTTAAAATGTTTATACATGTAGTGTTTTAATATGTATTCATACACTTTTGAAAGACTTCAAGACACTTATCAAAATACTTCTACTTAACAAAAATGCTTACAATTACATCCTCGTTCAGTTTCATCAACAATTCTACTCGTATGCACCCGTATTCGTACTCGTACAATACACAGCTTTTAGATGTATGTACTATTGGTATATACACTCCAATGACCAGCTCTTAGCAGCCCATGTGAGTCACCTAACACATGTGGGAACCATCATTTGGAAACTAGCATGAAATATCTCATAAAATTACAAAAATATGAGTAATCATTCATGACTTATTTACATGAAAACAAAATTATATATCCTTTATATCTAATCCATACACCAATGACCAAAAACACCTAAAAACACTTTCATTCTTCAATTTTATTCATCTAATTGATCTATTCCAAGTTCTATCTTCAAGTTCTAAGTGTTCTTCATAAATTCCAAAAGTTCTAGTTTCATAAAATCAAGAATACTTCCAAGATTGCAAGTTTACTTCCAAGTTTTCTAAATCCATTCCAAGTAATCATCCAAGATCAAGAAACCTTTGTTACTTACAGTAGGTTATCTTTCTAATACAAGGTAATAATCATATTCAAACTTTAATTCAATTTCTATAACTATAACAATCTTATTTCGAGTGGAAATCTTACTTGAAATTGTTTTATTGTCATGATTCTGCTTCAAGAACTTTCAAGCCATCCAAGGATCCTTTGAAGCTAGATCTTTTTTTTCTCATTTCCAGTAGATTTATCCAAGGAACTTGAGGTAGTAATTATGTTCATAACATCATTCGATTCATATATATAAAGCTATCTTATTCGAAGGTTTAAACTTGTAATCACTAGAATATAGTTTAGTTAATTCTAAACTTGTTCGCAAATAAAAGTTAATCCTTCTAACTTGACTTTTAAAATCAACTAAACACATGTTCTATATCTATATGATATGCTAACTTAATGATTTAAAACCTGGAAACACGAAAAACACCGTAAAATCGGATTTACGCCGTCGTAGTAACACCGCGGGTTGTTTTGGGTTAGTTAATTAAACACTATGATAAACTTTGATTTAAAAGTTGTTATTCTGAGAAAATGATTTTTATTATGAACATGAAACTATATCCAAAAATTATGGTTAAACTCAAAGTGGAAGTATGTTTTCTAAAATGGTCATCTAGACGTCGTTCTTTCGACTGAAATGACTACCTTTACAAAAATGGCTTGTAACTTATTTTTCCGACAATAAACCTATACTTTTTATATTTAGATTCATAAAATAGAATTCAATATGAAACCATAGCAATTTGATTCACTCAAAACGGATTTAAAATGAAGAAGTTATGGGTAAAACAAGATTGGATAATTTTTCTCATTTTAGCTACGTGAAAATTGGTAACAAATCTATTCCAACCATAACTTAATCAACTTGTATTGTATATTATATAATCTTGAGATACCATAGACACGTATACAATGTTTCGACCTATCATGTCGACACATCTATATATATTTCGGAACAACCATAGACACTCTATATGTGAATGTTGGAGTTAGCTATACAGGGTTGAGGTTGATTCCAAAATATATATAGTTTGAGTTGTGATCAATACTGAGATACGTATACACTGGGTCGTGGATTGATTTAAGATAATATTTATCGATTTATTTCTGTACATCTAACTGTGGACAACTAGTTGTAGGTTACTAACGAGGACAGCTGACTTAATAAACTTAAAACATCAAAATATATTAAAAGCGTTGTAAATATATTTTGAACATACTTTGATATATATGTATATATAGTTATAGGTTCGTGAATCAACCAGTGGCCAAGTCTTACTTCCCGACGAAGTAAAAATCTGTGAAAGTGAGTTATAGTCCCACTTTTAAAATCTAATATTTTTGGGATGAGAATACATGCAGGTTTTATAAATGATTTACAAAATAGACACACGTACGTGAAACTACATTCTATGGTTGAATTATCGAAATCGAATATGCCCCTTTTTATTAAGTCTGGTAATCTAAGAATTAGGGAACAGACACCCTAATTGACGCGAATCCTAAAGATAGATCTATTGGACCTAACAAACCCCATCCAAAGTACCGGATGCTTTAGTACTTCGAAATTTATATCATATCCGAAGGGTGTCCCGGAATGATGGGGATATTCTTATATATGCATCTTGTTAATGTCGGTTACCAGGTGTTCACCATCTGAATGATTTTTATCTCTATGTATGGGATGTGTATTGAAATATGAAATCTTGTGGTCTATTGTTACGATTTGATATATATAGGTTAAACCTATAACTCACCAACATTTTTGTTGACGTTTAAAGCATGTTTATTCTCAGGTGAATACTAAGAGCTTCCGCTGTTGCATACTAAAATAAGGACAAGATTTGGAGTCCATGTTTGTATGATATTGTATAAAAACTGCATTCAAGAAACTGATTTCGATGTAACATATTTGTATTGTAAACCATTATGTAATGGTCATGTGTAAACATGATATTTTAGATTATCATTATTTGATAATCTACGTAAAGCTTTTTAAACCTTTATTTATGAAATAAAGGTTATGGTTTGTTTTAAAAATGAATGCAGTCTTTGAAAAATGTCTCATATAGAGGTCAAAACCTCGCAACGAAATCAATTAATATGGAACAGTTTTAATCAATAAGAACGGGACATTTCAGTTGGTATTCGAGCGTTGGTCTTAGAGAACTAGAAAATTTGCATTAGTGTGTCTTATCGAGTTTGTTAGGATGCATTAGTGAGTCTGGACTTCGACCGTGTTTTCTTTAAAAATGATTGCTTAACATTTTTGTTGGAAACTATATATTATTAACATGTATATATTATGTGATATATTAATCTCTTAACATGTTTGATATTGTGTGATAGATGTCTACCTCTAGCACAAATCCCATTGACTCACCTAATAATAATGAAGAGTCGAATATATATTGGACTGATTCACAAGTTCCCGAAGAGGAACCGGAAGAAGAATCAGAACCGGAAGAAGAATCAGAACCGGAAGAGGAGGAACCGGAGGAGGAAATAGAACCAGTGGGGGAAATAATAAAACGGTTAAGTAAAAAGAAAATCCTCAACCAACCAACCAAGGTTAATTATAGTCAATGGTGTTTCCGCCAAGGAAGCAAAATATTGGGAGGATTACCAATTCTCCGATCCGACGAGAATTCCGATGATGTTATAGAAATTACCCCAACTGAATTTAAAAAAGCAAAAGAAAATAATAAGGGAAAGGGCATAAAAATAGAGAAATCTAATTCCAACCCCGATGAACTTTATATGTATCGTCAACCCCCGAAGTCCTTAAGTTGTAACAATGACCCGGGAACCTCTAAACCACCAGGTTTTTCTAAACCGTTGTGGAAAACGACAGCTAGTATTAGGGGAACATCATATATCCCTAGAAACTTGGCAAAATGAACCAAAACCGAAGAAGAAGAAACGAGCGAGTCGGAATAAGATAGTTGTATTCGTGTGGTGTAATATATGTAATATAGTGTGCTTATGCTTTATGATATATGTAAAAATTGCTTGTATTAATAAGTATTTTTTTTTATGAATCAAACTCTTGTCTATTTTACAGTTTAAAAACACAAAATGGATAGACAACCCAATATTTTAAGAGACCTACCCGGAGACATGATTGATGAAATCTTGTCTAGAGTCGGTCAGAATTCCTCGGCACAACTATTTAAGGCGAGATCAGTTTGTAAGACATTCGAAGAACGTTCCAAGAATGTCTTGGTTTATAAGAGACTTTCGTTTGAAAGATGGGGGATATCACATTGGGAAACCCATAAGTTACGATGTGTTTACTTTGATGCATATATTGCGGGGAACCCAAATGCTATTTTACGCAACGGGTTAAGAAATTATTTTGACACAATGTATCCGAATATAGGACTTCATGATTTAGAAAAAGCGGCTAACATGCAACATAAAGAAGCATGCTATGCTTACGGGTTAGTAATGTTCGCTTCTCACCAAAGTGAGAAAAAGAACATCGGCCTACAGCTATTAAACAAAACATTTCCACAAGTGACGGAGTCGGTAATTGGGGTAAGAAATGAGGTTTTTAGGTTATTACGAGACTGTTGGTCATTACGTAACCCTCGTCCCTTTGACGACGTTACAACACGCTGTCTTATCAACGGCCATAACGGTTATGTTCCATAAGACCAAGGATGGGAAGTAGTCCTAGTAAAACCAGAATGCATGACTTGTTTCTGGACGTATGAATTACGTGTCTTTATTGCTTTTGCTGAACGACTTGTGTACTAGCTAGAATTATCTTCACAACTATCTTGTATCAAAGTTATTGTGTGCTATATTTCATGCTTTATGTAAAATAAGCAGTATTGTAAGTTTGTAAAATATTGTATAAAAGTTTGAACGCGAAATATTATTATAATCAGGTTTTCATATAGAATTGTAGTAGTTGAATTGTATATTAGCTACTAAGTATGAACTTAACGGGTAGGTACTACCCGAATTTAAACTTATAAAATGCTAATATGAAGAAAAAGCTTTTATAAATGAGTTCATATTATGCTACGAAATACTATTAACTACTCTTAATATTCTGTATGATTAACTTGTTCCATTTGACTATTTTGAAGGAAATGGCACCGACTACTCGACACACTGTGAATATGAATGAAGAGGAATTCCGTACTTTTCTAGCTTCAAACATAGCCGCAGTACAGGCTGCGCTACATACCAACAATAACCTTGGATCTAGCAGTACAGGAAATCATGTAGGATGCACCTACAAAGAATTCACTGCCTGCAAACCTTTGGAATTTGATGGAACCGAAGGACCGATCGGATTGAAACGGTGGACCGAGAAGGTCGATTCGGTGTTTGCCATAAGTAAGTGTACTGAAGAGGACAAAGTGAAGTACGCTACGCATACCTTCACAGGTTATGCGTTAACATGGTAGAATACCTATCTAGAGCAAATGGGACAAGATGATGCTTACGCACTACCGTGGTCAGCATTCAAGCACTTGATGAACGAGAAGTACCGTCCCAGAACCGAGGTCAATAAGCTCAAGACAGAACTTAGAGGGTTACGAACCCAAGGATTTGATATTACTACGTACGAAAGACGATTCACAGAATTGTGCCTATTGTGTCCGGGAGCGTTCGAAGATGAGGAAGAGAAGATCGACGCGTTTGTGAAAGGATTACCGGAAAGAATCCAAAAAGATATAAGTTCACACGAGCCCGCCTCCATACAACAGGCATGTAGAATGGCTCACAAACTAGTGAACCAGATTGAGAAAAGAATTAAAGAACAGACGACTGAAGAGTCCAATGTGAAGCAAGTCAAAAGAAAGTGGGAGGAAAACGGTGATAAGAATCACCAATACAACAACAACAGCAATTACAATAATAATCGCAACAATTATCCCAACAATCGCAACATCAATCGCAACTACAACAAACGGCCCAACAACAACAACAACAACAACAACAACAACAGCAACTACAACAATCGTCCCAACAACAATAACAATCGCAACAACAACAACAATAAGAAGCAGCTATGCCAAAGGTGTGAAAAGTATCACTCGGGGTTCTGCACCAAATTTTGCAACAAGTGTAAAAGAAATGGTCATAGCGCGGCGAAGTGTGAGGTCTACGGACTAGGGGTTAACAGAACGAAAGGAACAAATGGTGTCGGAACGAGTAATGGAGGAGCAAGTAGTGTCGGAGCAAGTTATGCCAATGTAGTTTGTTATAAATGTGGAAAACCGGGCCACATTATTAGAAATTGCCCGAACCAGGAGAACACGAATGGATAAGGCCGCGGAAGAGTTTTCAATATTAATGCGGCAGAGGCACAGGAAGACCCGGAGCTTGTTACGGGTACGTTTCTTATTGACAATAAATCTGCTTACGTTTTATTTGATTCGGGTGCGGATAGAAGCTATATGAGTAGAGATTTTTGTGCTAAATTAAGTTGTCCATTGACGCCGTTGGATAGTAAATTTTTACTCGAATTAGCAAATGGTAAATTAATTTCAGCAGATAATATATGTCGGAATCGAGAAATTAAACTGGTTAGCGAAACATTTAAGATTGACTTGATACCAGCAGAGTTAGGGAGTTTTGATGTGATAATCGGTATGGACTGGTTGAAAGAAGTGAAAGCAGAGATCGTTTGTTACAAAAATGCAATTCGCATTATACGAGAAAAAGGAAAACCCTTAATGGTGTACGGAGAAAAGGGCAACACGAAGATACATCTTATTAGTAATTTGAAGGCACAAAAACTAATAAGAAAAGGTTGCTATGCTGTTCTATCACACGTCGAGAAAGTACAAACTGAAGAAAAGAGCATCAATGATGTTTCCGTCGCAAGAGAATTTCCCGATGTATTTCCGAAAGAATTACCGGGATTACCCCCACATCGATCCGTTGAATTTCAAATAGATCTTGTACCAGGAGCTGCACCAATAGCTCGTGCTCCTTACAGACTCGCACCCAGCGAGATGAAAGAACTGCAAAGCCAATTACAAGAACTTTTAGAGCGTGGTTTCATTCGACCAAGCATATTATTGTCAAGAAGAAAGATGGTACATTCAGGTTGTGTATCGACTACCGAGAGTTGAACAAACTTACCATCAAGAACCGCTACCCACTATCGAGAATCGACGACTTATTTGATCAACTACAAGGCTCGTCTGTTTATTCAAAGAATGACTTACGTTCCGGGTATCATCAAATGCGGGTGAAAGAAGATGATATTCCAAAGACTGCTTTCAGAACACGTTACGGTCATTACGAGTTTATGGTCATGCCGTTTGGTTTAACTAATGTACCAGCTGTGTTCATAGACCTTATGAACTGAGTGTGCGGACCATACCTTGACAAGTTTGTCATTGTTTTCATTGATGACATACTTATTTACTCAAAGAATGACCAAGAACACGGTGAGCATTTGAGAAAGGTGTTAGAAGTATTGAGGAAGGAAGAATTGTACGCTAAATTTTCAAAGTGTGCATTTTGGTTGGAAGAAGTTCAATTCCTCGGTCATATAGTGAACAAAAAAGGTATTAAGGTGGATCCGGCAAAGATAGAAACTGTTGAAAAGTGGAAAACCCCGAAAACTCCAAAACACATACGCCAGTTTTTAGGACTAGCTGGTTACTACAGAAGGTTCATCCAAGACTTTTCCAGAATAGCAAAACCCTTGACTGCATTAACGCATAAAGGGAAGAAATTTGAATGGAAGGATGAACAAGAGAAAGCGTTTCAGTTATTGAAGAAAAAGCTAACTACGGCACCTATATTGTCATTGCCTGAAGGGAATGATGATTTTGTGATTTATTGTGACGCATCAAAGCATGGTCTCGGTTGTGTATTAATGCAACGAACGAAGGTGATTGCTTATGCGTCTAGAAAATTGAAGATTCACGAGAAAAATTATACGACGCATGATTTGGAATTAGGCGCGGTTGTTTTTGCATTAAAGACTTGGAGGCACTACTTATATGGGGCCAAAAGTATTATATATACCGACCACAAAAGTCTTCAACACATATTTAATCAGAAACAACTGAATATGAGGCAGCGCAGGTGGATTGAATTGTTGAATGATTATGACTTTGAGATTCGTTACCACCCGGGGAAGGCAAATGTGGTAGCCGACGCCTTGAGCAGGAAGGACAGAGAACCCATTCGAGTAAAATCTATGAATATAATGATTCACAATAACCTTACTACTCAAATAAAGGAGGCGCAACAAGGAGTTTTAAAAGAGGGAAATTTAAAGGATGAAATACCCAAAGGATCGGAGAAGCATCTTAATATTCGGGAAGACGGAACCCGGTATAGGGCTGAAAGGATTTGGGTACCAAAAGTTGGAGATATAAGAGAAATGGTACTTAGAGAAGCTCATAAAACCAGATACTCAATACATCCTGGAACGGAGAAGATGTACAAGGATCTCAAGAAACATTTTTGGTGGCCGGGTATGAAAGCCGATGTTGCTAAATGCATAGGAGAATGTTTGACGTGTTCTAAGGTCAAAGCTGAGCATCAGAAACTATCAGGTCTACTTCAACAACCCAAAATCCCGGAATGGAAATGGGAAAACATTACCATGGATTTCATCACTAAAATGCCAAGGACTGCAAGTGGTTTTGATACTATTTGGGTAATAGTTGATCGTCTCACCAAATCAGCACACTTCCTGCCAATAAGAGAAGATGACAAGATGGAGAAGTTAGCACGACTGTATTTGAAGGAAGTCGTCTCCAGACATGGAATACCAATCTCTATTATCTCTGATAGGGATGGCAGATTTATTTCAAGATTCTGACAGACATTACAGCAAGCATTAGGAACTCGTCTAGACATGAGTACTGCCTATCATTCACAAACTGATGGGCAGAGCGAAAGGACGATACAAACGCTTGAAGACATGCTACGAGCATGTGTTATTGATTTCGGAAACAGTTGGGATCGACATCTACCGTTAGCAGAATTTTGCTACAACAAAAGCTACCATTCAAGCATTGAGATGGCGCCGTTTGAAGCACTTTATGGTAGAAAGTGCAGGTCTCCGATTTGTTGGAGTGAAGTGGGGGATAGAAAGATTACGGGTCCGAAGATAATACAAGAAACTACCGAGAAGATCATCCAAATTCAACAACGGTTGAAAACTGCCCAAAGTCGACAAAAGACCTACACTGATATTAAAAGAAAAGATATAGAATTTGAAATTGGAGAGATGTTCATGCTTAAAGTTGCACCTTGGAAAGGCGTTGTTCGATTTGGTAAACGAGGGAAATTAAATCCAAGGTATATTGGACCATTCAAGATTATTGATCGTGTCGGACCAGTAGCTTACCGACTTGAGTTACCTCAACAACTCGCGGCTGTACATAACACTTTTCACGTCTCGAATTTGAAGAAATGTTTTGCTAAAGAAGATCTCACTATTCTGTTAGATGAAATCCAAATCAACGAAAAACTTCAATTTATCGAAGAACCCGTAGAAATAATGGATCGTGAGGTTAAAAGACTTAAGCAAAACAAGATACCAATTGTTAAGGTTCGATGGAATGCTCGTAGAGGACCCGAGTTCACCTGGGAATGAGAAGATCAGATGAAGAAGAAATACCCGCATTTATTTCCAGAAGATACGTCAACACCTCCAACTGCTTAAAATTTCGGGACGAATTTTATTTAACGGGTAGGTACTGTAGTGACCCGAACTTTTCCATGTTTATATATATATATTAAATGAAATTGTTATTTACATGATTAAGTGTTTCCAACATGTTAAGCAATCAAACTTGTTAAGACTTGATTAATTGAAATAGGTTTCATATAGACAATTGACCACCCAAGTTGACCGGTGATTCACGAACGTTAAAACTTGTAAAAACTATACGATGACATATATATGGGTATATATATAGTTAACATGATTTTATTATAAGTATGTATCTCATTAGGTATTTTAACAATGAGTTATATACATAAAAATGAGACTATTAATTTAAGAAACTCGAAAACGATATATATAACGATTATCGTTATAACAACGTCTTACTAGGTACATATGAATCAAATTAAGATATTGATACACTTGGTTAATTATGTTAAATGATAAGTAAATATATTATTAAGTGTATTAACAATGAAATACATATGTAAAAATAAGACTACTAACTTAATGATTTCGAAACGAGACATATATGTAACGATTATCGTTGTAACGACATTTAACTGTATATACATCATACTAAGATATATTATATATCATAATATCATGATAATATAACAATTTAACATCTCATTTATTATAATAAACAATGGGTTAACAACATTCAACAAGATCGTTAACCTAAAGGTTTCAAAACAACATTTACATGTAACGACTAACGATGACTTAACGACTCAGTTAAAATGTTTATGTGACGACTCGGGAATTTCTGACTAAATTTAAACTTAATCTTTATATGATTTCGATACGATAAGAAAAGTCTGTAATGTTGAGTCACAAATATTTCGAACTGTTTCATATATTCGTTTGACTTTCGACCATTCCCGATGATTCACGAACAACTATTTGTAAATAGATATGTATATAGATATATATAAATAAATATATTTATATAATAACTTGAACTGATATTTATCTATTGAATGAAATTGTTGTTATACATAATTATGTAAAATAAAATACTATGTAATGAAATTATTATATATACATATATGAATAATAATACTAATGTTATTTGTTTAATATATATATATATATATATATATATATATATATATATATATATATATATATATATATATATATATATATATATATATATATATATATATATATATATGATTAGTAAATTCATTTATGTAATAAAATTTGTTATTTATAATGTATATATATACATATATATAGTATATTGAAAATGAATGATTTCGGGCTTAATTAGTAAACGTCAGTAATACTCGGTTGACATTTCGTTAGCATTCATATAGATTTAATATAAGTTTATGATGGATTAAAATAAGAGTTGAACTGTAAATCGATTACGAAGATTTTAGATTTGTTGAAAGTATTTTTACCCTTTTAAGTTTAAATATTAGTACTCCGTACATATAAATTGGAACAGAAAATAAATAATTTTCGAACCTTTTTTGATCAGGTTTCAAACAGGTAATGAGTGAAATAATTAAACGAACTTAATTTAAAAATTTGGGATTTTTAGGAACACTTTTATGTGAAACTGTTTAGCAATGGACACGATATAATTTCCGCAAATTAATGTCGGCAGAGTAATCCAATATTGGGGGCTGCTAAATATTTATATTATTATTTTACTTGCACGTTTGTGATTACTTATCTATAATTATAACATATATGTATGTATGAGTTACATACATTCTTACACACACCCACTTCACCCTTCCAACCTCCTCATACTTTGTCTTCTCCATCGACTTCCTTGACACCTTTACAACCGTCACCCTACCAAGAACCACCGCGAGTCACCACCTTACACCACCGGCTACAACC